>NC_047574.1:14172749-14476083 GCF_011004845.1 Esox lucius | reverse complement strand
GGGCAGCCCCAGGTGATGTGATGTCACCAAGGTACAGCAGTAAAGGGCACCCCACCACATCTCCTCTGGCTCCTGCCATAAAGCTAGATCAACATGAGTTGCAGGAGAAACAGTTGCTCTAAGGGCCTTCAGATATCACCTATGAAACTGCATAGCTACGACGCCTTTCTCACACAACGAGTTGGTGACTTCATTATTCTCGGCATAACTGAAGAATTAGAACAGAGCTAGAGGCTGCTAAGGAAAACAATCATGATGAGTAGACCCAGGGACCAACACAGTCAAAACACGTTGTTTCAACTACCACACCCACACACAGCCCAACCTAACAAATGCTTGGGTAGTGAAATTAGCTGCATGAGGACAATTCCATGGGAAGGTCACCGTAAACATCAACAAATAATGTTAATTTTTTTTTTTTATGAAACCACAATCATCATTAGCCCTAAGGAATTCCAGTCTTTATTTGAAATGCGGAAAATTACAGAGTAGAACAACAGAAAACACTGAAAAAAATGTGTGTGTGGTGCCTGGGCATGTACCTGTAATTATGCACTCCTGAACCAATATGTTTTCTGCTAAAAACCAAATTACCACAAATGTGTTATTATAGATTTAGATGAAGACGTCTTAAAGACTTTAATGTCTATTTTACGTCTGAAATTATTCTGAAGTTATTCTGGCTAGTTAGTGTGAACACGCAGTAGAAAAAAAGGTGCTCGTCATTCATATAACTAATGACCAAACTTAGTGGAAAGTTATGAAAGCATGAATTTGGTCAATTTGCACAAATTGCACTTGGAAGAAGTTCTTTCTTCCAGTTAAGCGTATTAACATTCGTGTTTTTGTCAATTGAAATGGTGTAACCACAAAGGTATAGCCAACATGGTATGTGCAACACACACAGATTTGTTTTTTTATGACACAAATGTATTATTGCTATCATTAGCACTTAGTATATTGAGCAGTGGTGTGCCGGAATGTCCCTTTAATATTTCCATGTCCACATTTCCTTTTCTTTTGAGATATGAACTCATCCCACAGGGTGGACACACATTCTACATTGTCTGTCCAATCCTCTGAGTGTTGTGGTTTGACGTACAACTGCGATCAACAACTAGACACATCAAGCAGGGAGATAGATATGAAAACAAATGATGTGAGGAAGAGAAAGTCAGGTTTAAGAAAAAAAAGACAGGGCAAATTAAGGACAGGGCATTGGGGGAACAGCCAAAAAAGCTGTAGTAATCCCAGCACACTCGGTTCAATCCCAGGTTTTGTTGTGAACTCCACATGAACCGTCACCCCACTCCCTGCTGCTTCAATGTGTTCCTGATGGGAGATGTACCCGGTCCAG
This sequence comes from Esox lucius, assembly GCF_011004845.1. Taxonomy (NCBI): domain Eukaryota; kingdom Metazoa; phylum Chordata; class Actinopteri; order Esociformes; family Esocidae; genus Esox; species Esox lucius. The sequence continues at coordinate 14,474,726 of NC_047574.1, read as the reverse complement.
GCAAACCATAACAACTCCAGCAGGGAGACACAGGATCCATAACGCCAAGTGAACATTCTGACTAAGACACCGCTGAGACATGACTTGACTTCTATAACATTCAAGGAGCTGAAGGCCCTCCCTTGAGGATTTTAAATAGGAAGATCTGACAAAGCAAAGCTGTGTAATCTATCTTCGGTTTGACTGACTAGTAACTCAGCTCTGAATGTAGTTGGTACAAACACACACTGATTCAATGCGCACACACACAGGAAGTTGACTCACAATATACACACAGTCCCACACCGATTTCTTTTTTCTTCCCACATACACAGGACAGTCACAAAAACATCTTAAACACTTACCACACTACCTGAATGGCTTAGAGTAGAATAACCTGTGCAAGATGGAAGGCTGTGAAACAGAACCCACCTGCACCCCCCAAGCATACCTTAATAATTGGCCTGGTCGTTTAAACAAGGTTAAACATTCTTCTTACTCGCCAATCTCACATAACAATTGAGCCAGGCACTGAAACGATCTGCTCAGCATGTCCTTCTTGGTGGATAGTAGACACGCATTGGCTCTGGGGATTCTATGATGGGGCCCATGGGGATGCTATGATGGTGCCCAATGAAAATGCTCATTGAAATGCTTTTGTAGAGAGCCCACACTGGCAGGACATCGTCAACTGAGGGAGATGTCTACTGTGAGTTGCAGCGCTCAGTGTTTTTTTTTTTTTCTTACTCCACGCTGAAGCTGACACTCATTCACACAAAGATCCAGACTAACAAGGACTGACAGACACAGACAGAATGACAGACCAGATAATGGCCGGCAGGACCACGGGTAAATGTCCATTTGCAAAGAGAAAGGAATTCTAGCCTTTACATGATAAAAACTCTCAGCCAGTGATTTATGCTTTCAATTAAACTGAATGCCCACACTGTAATAGCTATTTTACTGATGAGCTCAAGACAGGCCACCAAAATCTTCAGAGGAAAGCTAATGCTGCTATAGTTTCAATGGGACTATCTGTCCAACAGAAGGGTTGGGGGTGTCTGTCCAACAGAGGCTATGAAATATGAATACATGTTCTCAATTCATTTCCACGCGTACGCATGCAATTCCAGAATGACACCAATCCCAAAAGGCAGTGGGCACACAGAGATGAAAAGGTTCAGTGATAAAAAAAACAAAAAAAAAAACATCTTAAAACCACCTTGTTCCACTTTTGAAATTACAACAAGGGAGAGCATGAGTCATAACGTGCGTTACACTTTTCCGAACACATGCGTGTGCGCGTGCGCATGTGGATGCATGAGACAAGGCCCTCTCACTCATCATAGCGGGATTAACTCACTCTCTGGACAGATGGCCATCCAACCCCCCCCCCCACCCCCCACCCCCCACCCCACTGCCGCCAACTCCACCCTTTAAACACACAGCTAAGCTCAACACGGTGGCAATTTTAGTGCACTGAGGACAAAAACATAGCAGCCGTCAGCTGCATCATTACTGTGCCCCGCCTAAGGCTTAAACATGCATAATCACACACACAGACACATCACACACACACACACACACACACACAGACACATAACACACACACACGGTGCTGCATGAGAAACACATCGGGTGATGTAAGACGCTCCTGTGTTCTCAGACAAATAAAATATGTAGGCTACGCCTGTGGGAGCTAGACAGGACTACAACCCTTTCCCCTCCCTTCACTAGACACACACTGAAACAGCTATTCCCCATTAACCATCTACCATCAATCTTAACATCAGTTTGGGAAACATTAACTGGGCCACTTCAAAGATACTAACTGGCTGAAGATGGAGGTTTCTTGAAACAGAAATTTTACATCAGAGTCCTTATTGACTTCACTGTAGATGCAGCTGGGACAGCAGATTATCTTCATCCGCAGGGATCAAAACCCAACATGGCTATATTTATATCAGGCATGCTCTTTAATATCACGTTGTTTGACTGTTAATCCTATTGGAGGGCCGAACCACGTGTTTGTGGTTTGGATGTGGAGTCTACAGTGTCGCAGTGTCAAGCCCAGTCCACCACATCATAGCTGTCTCTAACTGACCTCAGGGGAGCGTGAGAATTGTTAAAAAAGAATGATAATAACATGGCAGAAGCCCAATATAGTATTGGGCATTTATGAAATGTGGCCTAGTGGGAGGGGTCTGAGGTGGCTTGGAGCAAACCAGGATGAGCCCATTCACATATAGAATTTTCTGAAAGCCTGTGAAACTAGAGACGCCCCAACTGTGTTCATATTCGGGGATCCCATCTTGATTCATGATTGGTCGTTACTGTGCAGCGGCGTCAAAACAACTCTAAAATCCCTTCATTCTCAACCACAAGTCACTTTTTTCAGTGGTTTATGTCATCCATGCAGGAAAAGTAGGTGTTGGTGTTGGGGACATTTCACCCATTTCTTGGCTACGTGGATGAGCTTTCTAAATGCAGTTTTTTATGCTGATCTGGGCCCAAATTCCATGCCTAAAGCTATGCTGAAAACAATTACATGAGTAGTTGGAGGAATGGAAAAATAGCAGACGGGGGAAGGTAACAAAGAATACAGATAGTTATAGTGTGCGTCTTTACATCACTGAGTTTCCGTTGTGCTCCTCAGACCTTACAGAATCTTCATGAAATGCAGATAAGAAAAATAAGTAAAGGGAATATGGAGTAGGGCACAGGAGGGAAATAAAAGCTGCTGATTAACATACTGTATGTTCTCCCTTCCTAGGATGCTCTATGATTGACACAATGTCTATAACTTTGTGATTCTAATCATTTTGTCTAACAACAAATGCACTCCTGAAGGGAACGATCTTCTCAGTAGAGATGTATAACTACTCACATTTCCCCCTCCCAGTGTTCCAATTTCAATGACCACAACTGTACAATGTTTGATAAATTCAGTGCACATGACACCGTGCACTCACCAAAAAAAAATGGAAAAATGCACTCAGCATGTTTATAATGAGATAACATTCAGGAAAAATCCAATCAGGAAAGTCTTTAAAAGGCATGTTTACTGAAATAGAGGCCTTGAATCTCCCACATCTGAAGTTTCCTTTGACAGAACAGCATATTATTCTTTCTTTTTCCCCAGTGTGAACAACATACCACAGATTTAATAGAGAACAGAAAATATTTCCTGTTGACGAAGCAATTATGTCCTATGAAAGTGCATTTAGTTAACAGACAGACAACAAGAGACAAATTGTATGTTTCAATGCCATGGCAAAGAAAGACGTTAATAAATAAGAAAAAAGAGACAGAAGATGGGCAAAGCAAAGTAGTATGGGTGTCTGAAGTACATATCAGATAGATTATAATTATTTAGGTTACCAGAAAGCGCTCATAGCCTGCATTTGAATTTCAGCATCTGGGTTGTACCAGTTTGTTTTAGTGAATGATTTATGTGTGGCTTACCTCCGGGACGTAATCTGTCTCAATCAGAAAAGGAAACTACAGAGGTGTGTAGTGCTATGAAAAGCACAGATAACAAAATCCACAGACAAACACAGCAAGCTGTTCCCACTCAACTAAACCCACAGATTTCCCTCTGACATTAGATGCCCTCCAGAGGTGAGATTCAATGACTGTGATAAACCCACTCTGAAAATGCCTTTATACCATAGATGGTACCACAGGTTTTTTTCACGAATCCACCAGTCTCTCTATGACTGGTAATTAGGCTTTTATGAACTTCAAAAGCATTACTGCGAATCCAGCTTCCATATCTTTGAAACTGGTTCACACTTGGAAACCCAGGACAAACGCAATTTAGCAAAATTCTGTCAGATGCTATGTTATGCGCATCTGTCTAAAACAGATTAGACTGCCCCAGACAGGGACTCAGGAAATCAGCCATGGCCACGGTAAGGGTGGACCATCTTTTACTTACATAATGAACAAACTCAAGGGTTTGAATGGGATAAATGACCAGCTTTCATATGGCCACAGATAGTGGCACTTCATTTTATCAATGTAATGCCTAGAAGAATCCTTGTCCAACGCCCCAATCTCTAGGTTAGATCTAGCTTCAATTCTCACATAACCTGAATTTACCAAATTTTTAACCATTCTACCTGGAAGCACATCAACCATTTACCCTAAACCAAGAGTATTAGTCCATCAACAGCGAACACCTAAATCCCTAAAAGTGAATGTAAAGAACATCCTCTCCAGGACATGCATGGGTTTAATCCAAAATAGATTAAGATTAGAAGTTTAAGTGTGTTTTTAGTTAATAAATTAAAAGAAGTACAGCAATTACACTGTTATTTTGTACTTAAAGTAATGCAGACACCCCTAACAGCAAAGAAGTAGGCCTAGTTCCACAATTTTTATAAAGACCCCCACAGATGTGTATATTTAGTACACAGAATATATTTAAATGTTATAAATCACACCAACTGCCTGAGCATTGCACATGTATTTTATCTACATAGGATATAAGATGTGTTGTCATCAGTGCTGTCAAAAAAAAAAAAAAATTAATCACAATTTTAGAAACTGTTCCATTTTGGCCCTAAATGTAAAAAAAAATCTTGAAAAAGCAGTTAATTGTGTTAACAATACATTCAATTTTATTGTAAGCAATGGACAGTTCTTGACTTCAAACTAGTACAGGAGCTGTCTATTTCTAAGTTGGACCAATACATCAGTTTATCATGGCCCTTACATTTCTCCCCTCAAATTACCACAATAGCTGGCATCACCTATTTGAAGGCCTTGCAAATCAAAGGTTAGAAGGTTGTTGGTCTCTGATGCCATAGTTCTACCTACTCCTGCCATTGTGCTCTTGATCAATGTAACAAGTACATTTAACTGTTATGTTAGGCTACAGTCTAAAAAAACATATCCACCCTCTTTTTCTGGAGAGCTGCTGGGTAAGCAGGCATTTGACCCAGCATTGAATAACATCTAAGCTTATGAATGTATTGTCCTTTGATGTTTAGGCTAATATGTGGTTAAAATGGGGTTTAGGTTGGGCCCAGGAAACTATGGTTTTCTTGATGGATGGCCAAAACCAAATACTTGTGTCTGCATTGAATTATTCCCAACCACACGCATAAGGAAGAGTAATCTGATTAACAGGAAAAGGCATACGTTAGGCAAGGTGACTAGAAATGTTTATCTACGAACCAGGAGAGATTGGCAATTTATGCACAGCATGGAAGTTGTGGGTTAATTGAACTATTAGAAAATGTTTTAGTGGAATCCCAATTGGTGATGATAAGGCTTGTAAAACTATAAATACAAGTATTGCGCTACAGACAGCTCCCACTTAAGTCATGCACTGTCTATGGACTGTTCTTAGGCTTAAAAAGGAAAAAGGGGGTAACTGCAATGAAACAATGACAGAGTTAAGCATTACTTTTAAAGATAAACTGAGTAAAATGACATGCAGAAAGTGAACGTATAGTGGGTCAGTTTCCGCAAGGACATACAAAGTTGAAGCACGATGTTGAACGTCTATGCTATTTCGGTCTAGTGGCTAGCATTGCTGTGACAGTGTGAAGCCATCCCATGGACAAATTCAGATACTGCGAAGGCTTGCATCTCGCTCTTCTCAATATATGTTGTGATGCTCGTGGCAACATCATTTAGCTGTGTCCATCTTCATGTTGTGAGTTCAGATGATGTAAATAGACTGTCCAGATGAGGACATTGCTAGTTGAGGCCAGAAACATGCTGATTCCCGACTGACAACAAATCAGGTAACCTCAGGTCTTCACATTAAGGAACATAAGGGGGATATTTGCACACAAGGTGTTGCAGACAAGGTCCAAATGAGATTTGGCTTCCAAATTTAACCCAACATCTTAGAATTGTCAAGGTGCCATGATGAGCCCCTGTGGAGCAATTAGGGTTAACTGCCTTGCTCTGGGACAGAACGATAGATTGGTTTCACCTTGCTGGCTCTAGAATTTGATCAAGCAACCCTTTGGTTATTGGTCAGATACAGTAACCGCTACACTAACTGCCTCCCCTTGGGCCAATACAGGCCATCAATCAGGTCCTAAAGGAAATATCATCTGTCCTTTCCATAGGCAAACTGGCTGATGGTGTTTACACAAGCCTGGTCGATCAGTGTTCAGAATCAAAATACATATTCACAATCAGTTATACTACAGGTAAAACACTCAACTCACACTCACTGTCAATAACAATACTTGAAGGTGATACACATCGGATTTGTCCCCAAAGTGGAAAATGTTGAAGGCAAAACCTTGTTTTCCACTCCACATCTAGGGAACACTATTTACTTTTGCTTCCAAAAAACAATTTTAAACAGCTGTAAAAGCAATATTTTTGTTACACAAAATATTTTTCACAGCAATTCGGGTAGAAACTTGGAAATTATAATTGGTTCTACACTGGCTACTTGCTCCAGCCACAACATGAAAACAGTACTCCCACTGACAACAAATCTAAGCAAACATGCCAACAGTCAATCCACAACACTGTGGAACATAGTCCTTCTTAACCCTAACTAAAAAGTGTAACTTGCAGATAATTTGTAGTATCTTTAATGTGTGAGTGTTTACTCTTCTTCATTCAATCTATACAGGTATTCAGACATTGATGGCAAAAGCAACGTCCAACCTAAATAACATAAAAACATGGCTTCCTAATCCACTGCATATTTGTCCGATGAGTCTACAGGTGAATGCTGCCAGTGTTATTTGATTGTGAAATCAATACGATTCACCATAAATAATTATTTGTAGGAATAAAACACCGAAGGCGAATAAAATCTGGCAACGTGGCCGTGCAATAACAATGGAATGTGCGGGGTTGTTGTCAAGGTTCTGGATATTGGTTTGGGATTTTACGCATTACTGGAACAGTAATGATTTCTGGTAAGTCTTGGAACAACGTAGACTAGATCAAGCATGTTAGATTTTTTTCTTTCACTCCTGAATATTATCTTAGCGGATACTCACTTGAATCTTCCCTGACAGTGTTGACACCGGTCTCCAACCCATCCTTGGTCACAGAAGCAAGTTCCATTGATGCATTTCCCAGAGAAGCATTTTTTATCACAGGACTTGGAGACTGAGGCTTCGGTATAAAACACCAAGTACAGCATAACGAATGTCCCAACGTATGTTTTGATGTCATGGGGTCGCGTATTAGGATATTTAGTAAATGTGTATAGATGCATTCCTCGGCATTCCCCACCCATTCTACTTTTGAAACAGGTAAAAGTCTACCTTTCTGGTAAAGACTCACATATACAGTGACTCAATTAAATGACCCGTGTAATACATAATTTGTAGGCAAAAATCTTGGGGAGGCATAGGATAACCTGTCCGTAAGCTTAATACACACTCACATCGGTGTAGGCTTATTATACTGTAGGCTAACAGTTCCGATCATTGCACGATCATATAGAAAGAATGTCGCAACCTACAACAAAGCCGGCAAATGAAACCTGACTTTATTAACTCTAATTAAACTTTGTTTAACTAATTAAATCAAACATCATTATTCCCAGATGTTAAGAAACCATTTTAAAACCAAAGAAAAATGTGTAATAAGTTGTATTCTAATTAAAGGATTTTCCAAGAAACTTTCTAGTTCACCATGAAAATGTTTCCAGACCAACTTTAGCAAATGTAATAGGATTGATTGTGAGATGTTAGTTCTGGATCCCCACTTCCATTGCAAGAGAGTCGTTGGTAGATATTGTTCGCTGCGGTAGAGAATGCAGCAACCCGGACAAATAGAAGTTGGCTGTTCTCCGTTTCGCTTTTCACCACTTTTTGGTTTTGCGCAATCACCGAAGATGAGCACGTGTTATATGCATAATCATCGTTGTAATCCTTGTCAGATAAGCCTATAGCTAATTCACCGACGAATAACAACACGACTCTCGTCCTCACGTAATGATGCTCTACCACTGCTCGTTTTCCACCGGGAAACTCCTGGTCAAATGGTGCTTTTGCGAGTACAGGGAACCCGAGTAAATACAAGGTCATATCATGACGTCAGTGTTATTCAAGGTCACAAAGTTAGATCGATTGAATCTTACCCGAATTTCCCACTCGAAATTCCGATATGGATGACCGTTCAAAACTATTTTTCCCAGTTGAATACCATATATTTCTCGAGTACACAGTTTTATTTGAAAGCACTGATGTCAGAGATCGAATATTTCCGAGTTCCTATTTCCGAGTGGTTTTGAACGATACATAAGCTCCAAGCATCAGCAGTGCAAATTTACGCATTTAAAGTGACAGTACACGTTGGAGCCAAAGATGGTTTAGCTTGATTTACAAACCGATTGAACCAAATAGCGCTTTAGTGTAGGCTTGGGACTATAACATTATCACAATAACGTCACAAAATGTAAATGGTCAATATCAAACCAGTGGGGCAGAATTACTTTCTGTCATAGTTACTGACCTCAAGTTCCCTTGCATCTATGAATACTCTGTAGGCCTTTGAAATCTCAGTTGGTTACAACATTTAAAATGAGACCTGGAAGATGTTTGAAAATGAAACCTAATGAACAAAAACAATATTAATGTTAACATTAATAACACATCTTTCACTTAAACTAGAACATGTGATATCATTATTTATATTGGTGTGCCATACAATCGCTAGATGTGTTAAAATATAGTCTTGTAATTATTTAAGCAATTGTTGCTTTTAATCAAATGGTCAATAATCAGTATATATAATTGTCTTTTTAGAAAGAAAAAAGTATTTCGGAGCTGAAAATAATATAAATATTATTTCTGTCAAGTATTAGCTAACATCACATTTAATTTAAATCCTCATTATTATTTATAGTTTGTTTGTCTTTGTTCCCAAAGGTAGATTAAACATGAACCAGATGTTTGTTGATGGACTGTGTAGAGGTAGCCTGCTATCTTCTGGAGAATTGGATGTGCCCTCACCTGCCTACACCAAAAAAGCACATTGTTCCATGACATATAGTTGAAATAGTTAATAAAACCAAATCAGCTTTGCTATGGAACCTTACCAGAGCTAGAGATCAGCTGTGTTAACAGTATGTTTGCATGCTTGTTGACTCCCTCGTGTGTCCACAAACTATCACTGCAAGTATTATAACCTACCAATCACACCCCACAGTAAATTAATTCAAAACCACTGCATGAACTGCACAACTGCTACAGTACAGAGTGCAATAGCTATGGATAAATTGGTTCTATTTGTACTATTTGTGTTTACTTAGAAGATAACAACCACTTGAAATGTGGCCGACACATACATGGTTGACCTCTACCCTTGTCCTTAGAAGTAAGTATGTATATTAAGGAAGGTAATTTGGTAGTTCTAAATCCCTAGTAATTTCACCACACACTGTAACTGTGCAGTTAGACAAAGAAACATGTTACTGAATAACAAAAATCCAGAGAGAATGATTCAGCCCAACTGATTAAGGGCAGGGGGCAAACCCAAATCTAGGTCACACTTTGACAAGATACAACACGTTACCAAGCACATTTTATGACATGGAGGTCATAGGTGAGGATGAAAGTTTGATGTCAAAACCTCTGCGCTGCACATGCCAGACTGCCTCCACTGACTAGAACAAATTGCAAAGAACTTTTAAGCTTAAAACTTTTGCCTCACCTCACTACTTCAAAGATAAAACGAACAAGCTGGTATTGGGTAATTGCCACTGCTGATTCCCCTGTCAACCCACTTACATGTTTCAATTACAGTTTTATTAATGAAGAAAAGTAAAATGTTCTTTTAAACCTGCAGAATCTTAAGAGAAGTCTAATTTACCCTCCTTCAACCAAAAGTATTTTGAATGAACCCTGAGATCACTCTCAAGGAATTTAAAATGTGTTGCCAGATAAAAATGTATGGGATTCTATACAAAAACACTTGCGCTGCAATCCACACCAACCAATCACTGTCACCCCGATTTAACCTGCAGAGGGGAAAGAGACAGGGTGGTGCATTGTCGAACATACTTTTAGCGTAAGCCCTTAAGTCTATAGCCAAAACTATCAGAACACACGCAGTATCACTTGATTAGAACACAAAAGACACTTGAAGTAAAATATTCTTGTATATCAATGACATTCTCTTCTAGTTAACTGACCCCCAATCAAGCATCCCAGTCACACCTAAGTTGATTTATCTGTTTGGTACCTTTTCTGGCAATGTAATTCATTGATTTATAAATGTATTTGTATGTACATTGTGGGGCTATTTGATATGGCATGATTAGGCTAAATCCTCACTTTGTCTTTCAGTCAAACATTCTATTGTGTATTGTTGCCCAATGTAATTTTTAAATGAATAATGGCATTGTTCAAAGTTCACTTCTGCAGTGCTGAGCTTTTGAGCAAAACAAACATCCACTAGAGGGCAACAACAGACAGGGGGATCTCAAATTAAATGGTTAGTTACTGTACAAGATGTGAGCAAAATAACGGAAACATCTGACAATATATTAATATCAAGGACCTATTAAGGAGCAGGGCCATCCTTTGTCTTCAGAACAGCTCCAATCCTTCTGGGAATCCTGGCATACAAGTCCTGACCTGCGTATAGTGGGAAATTGCACCATTCTTCAAGAGAAATGCTTCCAGTTCCTAGCGGGAAAAAGGAGGAGGTCTATTTCACAATCTGTGCCCCAGAAATTCTAGTGAAGATACAATGATTGGGGAGGCCAAGGAAAGCATTTGATGTCACTCTGAGGTTTATAAAAACACTCTTGAATTTCCTTTGCAGTGTGTCTGGGGGCTTCATCATCCTGGAATGTTGGAACATCTTCAGCGAAAAGTGTTTGCACCATAGGGTGCATCTGGTCCTGTAAAATGGGCTCATATTCTTTGGCCATTATATGACCATATACAGCAATTATCTCTACCATGTTTAACATTTTAAAGCAGACATTGTGTGCTGAAGGCACCCTTTGGCTTTCTCCAAACATTAACCCATCCAGATGTAGGAAGCAGAGATGAAAGATGAATCATCAGACCTTATAATTTTTTTGTATTTTGTTACTCACGTCAAGTTATGGATGTTTGGTCATTGGCCTTGGATACAAGCGGTTTTACGAATGTCATGAATTTCAGATTTGCGAAGCTCCGGACATACGTTTTTTCACGAGACTGGGTCACAAAGGTGCTGATTCAATTCTATGGTCATTTACAACACTTTTTTACAATTGAGTATTATCAAGTGTCCATCTATCCCAGTGTTTCTCAACCCTGCTCCTGGGCGCCCCGCTGCGCTGCATGTTTCAGATCTCTCCCTGCTCTGTCACACCTGATTCAAATGATCAGCTCATTATCAAGTCTTTCATGAGCTATATCAGGTATGTTACGGCAGGGAGAGATCTAAAACATGCAGGGCAGCAGGGCGTCCAGGAGCAGGGTTGAGAAACACAGGTCTATCCCTAGTGGTCAGCTTCCACTTTCAACGGCTCTTCCTCTTTCTGATGCAATTTGGTTATGCGTCATATGCTGTCATGACTTTTTAGACTTATCCCTGTGTCACATTGAATAATTTAGCAATTTCTGTGACCAACGCACCCGCAATTAGGGCACTGACCATTTGGCGTATTTGGAACTCTTATGGCTGCCTTATATTGCTTTGAAACTTAAATATCAAAGTGCGAATTGTCAGATCTCTTTTGTATAGCTGACATACACTCACCTAAAGGATTATTAGGAACAGCATACTAATAATGTGTTTGACCCCTTTTCGCCTTCAGAACTACCTTAATTCTACGTGGCATTGATTCAACAAGGTGCTGAAAGCATTCTTTAGAAATGTTGGCCCATATTGATAGGATAGCATCTTGCAGTTGATGGAGATTTGTGGGATGCACATCCAGGGTACGAAGCTCCCGTTCCACCACATCCCAAAGATGCTCTATTGGGTTGAGATCTGGTGACTGTGGGGGCCATTTCAGTACAGTGAACTCATTGTCATGTTCAAGAACCCAATTTGAAATGATTCAAGCTTTGTGACATGGTGCATTATCCTGCTTGAAGTAGCCATCAGAGGATGGGTACATGGTGGTCATAAAGGGATGGACATGGTCAGAAACAATGCTCAGGTAGGCTGTGGCATTTAAACTATGCCCAATTGGCACTAAGGGGCCTAAAGTGTGCCAAGAAAACATCCCCCACACCATTACACCACCACCACCAGCCTGCACAGTGGTAACAAGGTATGATAGATCCATGTTCTCATTCTGTTTACACCAAATTCTGACTCTACCATCTGAATATCTCAACAGAAATCGTGACTCATCAGACCAGGCAACATTCTTCCAGTTTTCAACTGTCCAATTTTGGTGAGCTCGTGCAAATTGTAGCCTCTTTTTCTTATTTTTAGTGGAGATGAGTGGTACCCGGTGGGGTCTTCTGCTGTTGTAGCCCATCTGCCTCAAGGTTGTGCGTGTTGTGGCTTCATAAATGCTTTGGTGCATACCTCGGGTTGTAACGAGTGGTTATTTCAGTCAAAGTTGCTCTTCTATCACCTTGAATCAGTCGGCCCATTCTCCTCTGACCTCTAGCATCAACAAGGCATTTTCGCCCACAGGACTGCCGCATACTGGATGTTTTTCCCTTTTCACACCATTCTTTGTAAACCCTAGAAATGGTTGTGCGTGAAAATCCCAGTAACTGAGCAGATTGTGAAATACTCAGACCGGCCCGTCTGGCACCAACATTCATGCCATGCTCAAAATTGCTTAAATCACCTTTCTTTCCCATTCTGACATTCAGTTTGGAGTTCAGGAGATTGTCTTGACCAGGACCACACCCCTAAATGCATTGAAGCAACTGCCATGTGATTGGTTTATTAGATAATTGCATTAATGAGAAATTGAACAGGTGTTCCTAATAATCCTTTAGGTGAGTGTATATGTACTGCAAATTGGCAATCAACTAAATGGGACCTCTGCAGCTGTGTTTGTAATTGTGATTTAGTTACTTCAAACTAAAAGTCCTTTTCCATGTGATGTTTGCGTTTGTTTGTGCAGCCCGTGTATGCAGAACATTGAGTGATTATTATGAGAGGCAGGAGTTTTTCATGGTCATGTGATCTGAATGCAAAAAAAATCGATAACCGTTATAGAAGAGTTCTCCTTACATTGTTTGCCTAATCTGCAAATACAAATGTGGGCTAATAAGCTTATCTCAAGGAAATCAAGGAATCAAGGAAAAAGTTGCAGTGTTTAAACATATAGCATGATATGTTTCCTATGTTGGTTTTTCCCCTGGGACACCTAAACAGACACTGAATTATGGTTTCTTTCCCTTTTTCCATGAGTGTTTTTAGCATCTGTGCTATGGCGTTTTGAAACAGCTTTTGAGCATCTAAGTCATCAGTAGGTACCACCATGGAGCCATTCATTCCGCTGTACACATACATGGATTTAATGTTGAGTCTTACATTAACGGCATTTACATCTGGTTTGTTTCTCACTAGAACGAAATCAATGTGAATTAAAAAAAAATATTTAGCATGTCATTGGATTTAGATGCAAAGTTGGGTAAAGAATAACAACAACATTCACTTACGTTGGATTTATTTTGGCAGTTAATTTAGTGTCGCCACATTACATTTTGTTTTGTTGAAAAGACATGGAAACCCCATTGATTAAACATTTTTGTACAGTTATGTACTATTGTAGAATAGAATTTGGCATGGTGTGTGGCAAATTGACAACAGACAATACGTGCAAGGCATTCAAGGAACATGTTATGAGAATGTTTTGATCATCATTCCTTTTCTGTTGTACAGAATGTCTTATTAAAGCAATATTTTGGAAAGTGGGTGGCATTGCCATGATGATCATGACCAAACACAACGTAGTTCTAGACTGGCACACGCTTATGCTAACTCCAGATAAGAAATAAAAGCACACGAAAGGGAAAAATCAACTAAACCAAGTTTCAATTGGGTAAAAGTCTGACGATACCTCAGAAATAAACCCCTAAGAATGGTAGCAAACTAAAATAAAAAATAAACTTCCAGTGATATGGAAAGGACAACCCTGAGGATAAACTTTTCCCCCACATGACTATGCCAAATGCTTTCAGAGGACCAGTCTGAGGACCAGATGTGCATATAGTTTGTATGTTTGAAATCTAGAAGTAGAATTATTATTGTACCTCAGTTAGCCGTGAAAAGTTTAAAAACAAGTGGTTTTGATGACATGGGCTAATATTGGCATATTCTGTGCATTCAGAAAATATTCACTTGCCTTCACACTCTTCACATTTTGTTGTTAGAGACTTCTTTTAAATGTGATGATAAAATAATGAATATACACATTATACCCCAAAATAACAAAGCAAAAACTGTTTTTTGGTAATTAGTGCTATATTATAAAAAAATAAACAGAGACCGATTGTATTGTGTTTTAAGAAATCTAAATTGATTTATGTAATGAAAAGTACTCCCCTGAAAATCCTCTAGCTTTTGGCCCTTAATATGCTTAGTTTGATTGTGTGGGAGTCAGTAAACAACTGTGAAGATGTTTCCATGCTGAACACTGTACTGTAGCTGATAAAATGGTCTAGAGCAGAGATAGGGAACTCTGGTAATAAAATTAGGAAACACTTAAGTTTTCATGTTCACTTTACTATTAGAGCAGCAGTTCCAAACCAGGGGTGCTAGAGGGCAACTGGCCTATCAAGACGTATTTTGGAAGACTATATATACAGTATACAGTAACAGAAAAGGGTTGATAACCACAATTTAATCCTTAGTGTACAAAAATGAATGATTGTATAGGAAAGTCCTATTTTTGATTGCATTAGGCTATTTCAGCCAGGCTGCAAGGCACCATGTCAATTAACCTTGTATAATTCAGGCTTGACAAAGGGCTGGCAAGAAATAGGACACAGTGTTAAACTTCTAATTTTATTTCTAAAAGATGCCATGCCTTGTTTGCAGACAAATTAAGCAGATTAATAAAAGGAGGTAAGGTCTTTTTTATAATAACTAAATTATTTTGGGGATATTGACTTTGGCTAAGGCATATTCTGTATAATTATTAAATGTTGTACATTGGACATTTTTAGCTTAATCGGTCTAGGTTATTTTTTGTTAAAGTAGTGGATTTAAAGTAGTGGACAACTTAAATAAAGTTTACCGTAAATTGCATCTAAAGTTAATCAGAATTTTGAATCTTGTTTGTACAGCGATTGTCTCAAAGGCAATTGCCCTTGAGTCTGTTTTTACACTACATTAGTTTTGTCTAGATAAACAAGGTTTGTGGCTAGATTTGCATCAGCCATGTTTTTTTTTTATACAAACAGATAAATAAAATAAAATATTTTGTCATTAGAAAAATAAAGACATCTCACACCGGTATTGAAACTCCTGGTGCTTTATCATTATTAGAATAATAATAATTACTATCATTATTACTATTATGCCATTTCAAGTGTATCCTTCTCTTGACACAATTGTTAGAGACAAAAAAAGTAAGAACAGTTATTATAAGGAGGTTTTCAAGACATCACAGGTGAATGCTTATCAGCCTAAACAGAGATTTGTTTTGTTGGTTGCCTCCGTGTTCCACATCTTTTTATTGATATATTCATATATGCAAATACATTCAGTAAAATTATGGAAATTATGCACATAATATGTTAACAAAGTACTATTTTAAATCCCACATCAATGCCTGAATTTCCTTCATTTCTTTTATTCGTCGTAATTCAGTCCGTATATGATGGGTTTGAGTATCCTCTTCCTCATCCAATGTCCATCTGTTGCATTTATGACAAGTGTTTCATTATTACTTTAACCTTTTAACAATTCTTATGAGTATCATGTGATTATTTGGCAGGAAACCAGACTTCTTTCCACAGAGAGCCCAAATTAAGTAGAATGGAGGATTTGTAGGTAATCAGAGACGTCAAGCTCTGTACACTGCTTGATGTGTTGGGCTGAAGCAAGCAGAACTAACTGCAGACCATACATAATAATGGTACACGTGCGTGTACGTTTGAATTCACATGTGCGAGTGCCCGTGCGCGCATCCAAGTACATCTTGGACGTGTGTCTGTGAAGCCTTTCTCCTACAACCTGACACATCCCTGCTTGAGACACTGAGCGGATAGAAACACAGAGAAACCATTAGAAACAGACCGAGGGAGGGAGGGGAAGAAGAGAGAGAGGGGAGAGTGGAGCAGCCTGCGTACCTACCTCTTCCAGCGCGGACAGGATGTGTTGCTGTACTGGGGTCTGATTCAGACGGGGGGTCTCTTCTTCCTCGTCACGCTGCATCGGCAGGACGAACATGGAATATCTGAGTCAGACACAGCCAGGGTGGAGCCCCACGCCAGGGGGCTGAGCAGAGGGCTTCTCCATCCCGGCGTGCCATGAGCTGGGCTCTCATCAGGGGGGCTTTATGGAGCTCCAGCTGAAGGGGGGTGGTCCCCCAGTGGTCCCCACGAATACTGTCTACAGCACGGTCCAGCAGCAGGACTACTCTGCCAGCGTATGGCTCCGCAGGAAGGAGAAAAAACTCGAACACGTAAGGCTTCACGCCCTTTACTCATTTCACCTGTGAATGCTATAGGACAGCCTGTGGATTTCTTTCCGTCTGGATGTTGTTGCCGTTTTAGGATTGTTTTATCTGGTTATTGCAACACTTGAATATTTGGCTTGGCAGTTGCACTGCTGCTGTTATGTATGTCTTGAGTGCGACATGATCTTTTCTGCTTTAGTAGTGATTGTATATTGTCTGACAAATTATATAGCTTGTCTTTGTTGAGGCACACAGGTTATTGTTAATTGCTCTTCTTTAAAATGTAAAAGTCAGGTTTTCAGGGAACAATTTGATGAACTGCTGCTTCCACTGAATGCTGACTGTCAAGGAGAGGCACACCAAAGTCAGACTGCAATGTATGTTCATTCTCCCTGTGCTCAGTGGAGTGAGCCTGATGTGGCTCTTCGCACCAGTCATTGAAGATCCAGATTACATTTTGCTTCACACAGCCGATATGAAATATGGCAGATTTGTCGGCAGGCTGCCGTAAGTAATGCTTCAATATGCTCTTTTTATTAAACAAAGTAAAAACAAACATTTTCCTTGGCTTGCTAAAATGTCAAAAAGAAGAACGAAAGGGCTTCTTATATATAAAAATAAATATATATGTGCCTGCAGAGGACAGTATTTTGGATGGTGATTCTACTGTCTAGCCTATAGCCAGCAGTCTGAATTGGAAATGAAGTGTTGAATATTTGATGGTTCAAAGGGATTGGGCAGTGTTTAAGTGATGCTTTCCCAGCCCTGCTCTCTGCTCAGACTGTCTGCATATCGAAAGAGGAGGAGAGAAGAGAGTCTGCAGTTCCAGTTCATTAAACCCACCACACTGCACTCCTGGCCTGCTTCACCTGTCACCATGCAGTTAACCAGCTCTCTCAAATCCCCCTCCAAAACCAATTTCATGGTTTTAAGAAGTAATTTCCTTTCTGAATTTCCCTTTGTGCATACAGAGAAGGTTGTTGCAAGAATTTATAAAGACTTCTAATTTGGAACAAAGCAATATGGATTATGTAGCACCTTGCTTAAACTTTAACAGTCATGACAATCACCCAACTTCAATAAATATGAAACTGGATAACTGAGGGTGATGTTGGTTTTGCTCTCACTCTCAAAAACTGTAAACATAGAGAAGCTGAAGAAATTAAATTTCTTCTGATATTATTGTTGTGGCATGAAAGAAGCGGGCGCTATGCTTGCTGTTGCATTAAGGAGCTTATCCTGGACACAGACAAGGCGTGGACAAAAAAATACAAAGAAATAATACAACTCATTACAGATTCTCAATTGAACTGGATTTAATCCTCGCCCAACAAAACAGACGTAAAACTGCAATGTGTAACTTCTGTGTTTTTAGAGACCCCTTTGGCAAGAATATGGTACTTTTTCTAGATTTGAACAGCATTTCCCAGTATCCCCAGCTCTCTTTGGTAGTGAGTGCAGACAGTGATGACAGACCAACATCCACAGTGAGTAGAACAGGATGCAGTTACATTCCATGTTGAACATTAATCAATTCCATATCAGCATTTTATGTCTTCATTAATTGTAATTGATTAATATACAGTGGATATAAAAAGTCTACACACCCTTGTTAAAATGCTAGGTTTTTGTGATGTAAAAGAATGAGACAAAGATAAATCATGTCAGAACTAATTCCACCTTTAATGTTACCTATAATGTGAACAATTCAATTGAAAAACAAACTGAAATATTTACATTGTCAGCCAGGAAGTTGAGTTAACTTAGCTAGTATTCTGCCAGCAGCGCTAACGATGACATTATCATCGTATTATAATGAAGAAATCTTTCAAATAAAAGCGCCAACATTGATATATTGCATAGTGTATAACTCGTTCTAAAGAGAGTAAAGTGTCATTTTTATGTTGTTTTCTAATGAATGCAAAGAGCAATTAATAGAAAAATTATTTAGGTTTAAAATATTTAATGTTAAAGCAATGTAAAACATACAGGCCGTTATGTTAAATATATTGCATTATAACAAAAAAACTTTTTTAGAAATTTTTAAGTGGAACATGGCATTTGAAAATTACTCACTGGTGTATAAAGAATCCATAGAATGTGTCGATTATTGGGGGAAAATAGAGGGTACAGCAACACTTTCTTAACCATCAGTGCTGTCCATGGTCCTGAGTTATGGGCAACAGTTCCAACCATATTAAGGAACTCTTCAAAGTAAAAATGCTAGAAACAATTTTTTTGTTAACAAAGTGTTTGCTACTGGCATACAGTGATCTTTGTTTGGTCCAATCCAACTGCCTATTTGCATAATCATATTGTGATAGGAGGGATCCAACATCAGCTGATGCATAATTGGGTTTCCTGACTTAACTTATACGCTAATTCATTATATAATTTTACCATTTGAAGCCAATGTCATGATGAAATGTACATGCTTTTCAATCCAGTGTGCTATAAAGGCCCCATTTTCAAATTATGAAGTCTCATTGTTTCCATTTTCAGTCATAAATAATGTATTTCACACTCACAAGACATTGGAATGTGGTCAATGGCTGCCCAGGTATAAATTACGTTCCCAGGTATAAATTACACAAGAAAGAAAATAAGTAATTAAATTATACTTTATATTGATTCTGCACAGTGAGTAGATGCCATGTTCAACTTTACATCGCCTAGTTTTTTTTTATTAGGCAGTATAGGTTACAATTCAGTCCGTACACCATGTGTTTAATGTCTGCTCCAATATTGTTTTATATTCTTTTAATGTATATTTATAAAATGTATACATCTATATATTTGTTTCTAATCATTATTCAATACTTTTGCTTAAAGGAAAACATAACTGGCAATATAGGTTACAATCCAGTTTGTACACGGTATGTTTAATGTCTGTTCCAATATTGTTTTTAATTCTTTTAATGTATAATTATAAAATATATACATGTATATATTTGTTGCTAATTATTATTCAATGTTTTTGATTAAAGAAAAACAAAGTTTCAACAAAGTTTGCTAAGGTTAAGGTTAGGTATAGAATAAGGTTTAGGGTAAAGGTTAAGGTATATGATAAAGGTTAGGGTTAGGATATAGATAAGGGTTTGCGTTAGTAGATAGTTAAAATATTACAGAGAGTCAGTAGATAATCTGTAGAGCATCTACAGGCACACTTTTGGGACTCTCAAAATAAAAGTTTCCCAATTCACAAATCTTTATAAGGAATTAAACACATTTCCATGCATTTCAATAATAGCTTTTATTTTGGGAAGCATTTTTTAGTTATTGTTGATAGCAGAACGCTAGGCTAAATACGCAGACCCTTACTAGCCAGTGTTTGTGGCTTAGTGGCCACTATAGCCATATATATACAGCAGAGGGTGCTATCATCAAGCCTAAAGGTCAACACAGTGGACTCACTAAGTAAGGCAGTTTAATGAAGTGTTAACACAGACCTTTACATCCTACTCAGTACACCACATCATTTCAACCTAGATATCAGGGATGACCAATGAGATTCCAACCTTTATTCTAAAAAAGACAGAGAGACGTTTGTTGAATTTCAAACCATCTAAAAGCACAGTTAAATACACCTGTCTATGTGAGGTCACAATATAGAACAACTGTAAATCTGTCTCGAACAGGCCGTCCTTAGAGAATCAGAGTATTTTGCAAAGCACAATGGGCAGAAATTGATGTGTTCTGAAGTGCAAGACAGAGACTTATTCAAATAGACCCATTGCTGTAACTGCTGATAAATTGCTGTAAACAAGATATTTAACAAAGAGGATGAATAATTATGCAATCAATTATTTTCTGATATGTAATTGGAGTTAATTTAGAACAATAACATTTTCACAATAAAATGTGCAAAAGTCCAACACTTTTATCAACATCAACACTGGGTGACTGAACAATTTCACAACATAATAAGAACTTTTTTTTTTTTAGTACACATAAATACCTTCAAACTTTTCGATAACCTTTCACCACACAGTATGACAAAGACTTCAAACATGCAACCACCACAGGAAGTACTTTCCTTGACATGCCTGTCAGTGCTGAAGATTAGATTGAAGTCAAACAATCTCAAAACAACAACAAAACAACAACAAAACAACAACAAAACAACAACTGAAGATGCCCAGAGTACTGCCTTTGCAAAGCATCACCAAAGAAAAAGCACAGTGTCTGGGTTAAGGTAGAATAGCATAGATTGGATTCCATCTGCAATGTAAGGATTATGATCTAGAATTCCTGGTTAGGACCAGAACTGTATCGGATGCCCTTTGGAGGACACATACACTGTGCAGGGCCGGCTCCAGGCATAAGCAACATAAGCAGTTGCTTAGGGCCCCCTGCCCACCAATGGCTAGAGCTGGCACTGACTATATGGCTAAAAGTATGTGGACAGCCCTACCAATTATTGAGTTCAGGTGTTTTAGCCACATCTATTGCTTACAGGTGAATAAAATCCAGCACATAGTCTTGAAATCTTCATAGACAAACATTGGCAGTACAAAGGGTCGTACTGAAGAGCTCAGGGACTTTAAACGTGGCACTTTCATGGGGTCATACCTTTCCCAGAAGTCAGTTTGTGAAATTATAGACCTTCTAGATCTGCCTCGGTCAACTGTAAGTGCTAAAATTGTGAATTGGAAGCATCTTAGGGCAACAACACCCCAGCCATGAAGTGGTAGACCACGCAAACTTACAGAGAGTGCTGTAGCGCATAGCATGTAGATATCACTTATCATCTGTTGCATCACATACCACAGAGTTCCAAACAGTCTCTGGAAGCAACACCAGCACAAAAAGAACGTTACCTACCTGAATGTATAGTGCCTACTGTAAAGTTTGGTGGAGGTGGGATAATGGTCTGGGGCTGTGTTTCAGAGTTTGGGCTAGGGCCCTTAGTTCCGGTGATGAGTCATCTTAATGCTACAGAATACATAGACATTTTAGACAATTGGGTGATTACAACTTTTGCAGCAACAGTTTGGGGAAGGTGCTTTCCTGGTCCAGCATGACTGTGCCACTGTGCACAAACTTTGGTCCATAAAAACATGGTTCGACAAGGGTTGGTGTGGAGTAACTCAAGAGGACAGAGCCCTAACCTTAACCCCATTGAACACATTTGGGATTAATTGGAATGGTGATTGCGAGCCAGGCCTTCTTGTCCAACATCAATGCCTGAACTCACAAATGCACTTTTGGCTGAATGGGCACAAATTCCCACAGAGACACCCCAAAATCTTATGGAAAGCCTTTAACAGCGAGGGGCGGGGGGCAACTCCATATTATTGCCCATGATTTTGGAATGGGATGTCCAACAAGCTCATACATTGTATCTAGACGTTGACTGTCCCATGTTTGTGGGGAGTTGCTGCAATGAGGCAGGGCCTTAATTACCAATTGGGTACAATGAAATTGGGATGAAAGTAAATAAAATAAATATGATTTAACCTATTTTCAGTCTTTGCTAGGTTGTTCAAAATCCAAATATAATTAGTTTTCTTCGGGAAGTTTAATACTTACTCTCTAAGTGAAACATCATAGTTATGCCACACTGAGCACAACTGCAAATTCTAACTTAGGGAAAAATGGAAATGAGTACACATGTAAAAATAATGAAGTTGCAGATTAAACATTTTTGAATTATATAACTGTATTTGTTGTTCCCTATCTGCAGAAACACATTGTTCTATAGAGTGGATGAAGGCAGGGAGATACACAAACAAACACATATACGTCGTATACACACAGACATAGGAAATAAGAAGAAATCCTGTCTCATTATCTTGATGCAGATTCATGCATGGCTCTCCCACTACCATAACAACATTTGTTTTGGACAACTATACAGTGGGGAGAACAAGTATTTGATATACTGCCGATTTTGCAGGTTTTCCTACTAACAAAGCATGTAGAAGTCTGTAATTTCTATCATAGGTACACTTCAACTGTGAGAGACGGAATCTAAAACAAAATTCAGAAAATCACATTGTATGATTTTTAAATAATTAATTCGCATTTTTTTGCATGACATAAGAATTTGATCACCTACCAACCAGTAAGAATTCCGGCTCTCTCAGACCTGTTAGTTTTAGAAGCCCTCCTGTTCTCCAGTCACCTGTATTAACTGCACCTGTTTGAACTCGGTACCTGTATAAAAGACACCTGTCCACACACTCAATCAAACAGACTCCAACCTCTCCACAATGGCCAAGACCAGAGAGCTGTGTAAGGACATCAGGGATAAAATTGTAGACCTGCACAAGGCTGGGATGGGCTACAGGACAATAGGCAAGCAGCTTGGTGAGAAGGCAAAAACTGTTCGCGCAATTATTAGAAAATGTAAGAAGTTCAAGATGACGGTCAATCTCCCTCGGTCTGGGGCTTCATGCAATATCTCACCTCGTGGGGCATCAATCATCATGAGGAAGGTGAGGGATCAGCCCATAACTACACAACAGGACCTGGTCATTGACCTGAAGAGAGCTGGGACCACAGTCTCAAAAAAAAACATTGGTAACACATTACACCGTCATGGATTAAAATCCTGCAGTGCATGCAAGGTCCCCCTGCTCAAGCCAGCGCATGTCCAGGCCCGTCTGAATTTGGCCAATGACCATCTGGATGATCCAGAGGAGGAATGGGAGAAGGTCATGTGGTCTGATGAGACAAAAATAGTGCTTTTTGGTCTAAACTCCACTCACCGTGTTTGGAGGAAGAAGAAGGATGAGTACAACCCCAAGAACACCATCCCAACCGTGAAGCATGGAGGTGGAAACATCATTCTTTGGGGATACTTTTCTGCAAAGGGGACAGGACCACTGCACCGTATTGATGGGAGGATGGATGGGGCCATGTATCGCGATATCTTGGCCAACAACCTCCTTCCCTCAGAAAGAGCATTGAAGATGGGTCGTGGCTGGGTCTTCCAGCATGACAACGACCCAAAACAGTGGCTTAGCCAGTCTCCAGACCTGAACACAATAGAAAATCTTTGGAGTGAGCTGAAAGTCCGTATTGCCCAGAGATAGCCCTGAAACCTAAAGGATCTGGAGAAGGTCTGTATGGAGGAGTGGGCCAAAATCCCTGCTGCAGTGTGTGCAAACCTGGTCAAGAACTACAGGAAACGTATGATCTCTGTAATTGCAAACATAGGTTTCTGTACCAAATATTAAGTTCTGCTTTTCTGATGTATAAAATACTTATGTCATGCAATAAAATGTTAATTAATTACTTAAAAATCATACAATGTGATTTTCTGGAATTTTCTGTCACGCACAATTGAAGTGTACCTATGATAAAAAATTACAGACTTCTACATGCTTTGTAAGTGGGAAAACCTGCAGAATCGGCAGTGTATCAAATACTTGTCCTCCACACTGTTTGTGTCACCAGTAACAATAACAGAATGCGCAGGTCATTAAAAGACATATACTGATGGTTAAAACCCAATCCTTATGAAGTAGGCTAGGCCTTTCATTACTATGTATGTGTGTTTGCATACTTGTTCTAGAGCACCAAGATGACAAAGCACTAATTATTATCATTCATTACACATACTTCCATCCACCTTTGCTTCAAATGTACTACGCCTCAGAACTCATTTCAAATCAATTTTATTGGCGTTTCTGTACATGTTTTATATCCACCCTGTTTATATAACATCCTTAATCACTGTATTAGAGCTTTTGAGTCATGATATATAGAAAACATATAGACCTACATGTTTGTGTGTGAGTGTGTGTGTGTGTTTATTAGACAGAGCAACTGTGTTATGTCAATTCACTGCCAACTCAGGGCAGGTCAACAAACTGCTGGTCGAT
The DNA here is from genome assembly GCF_011004845.1 of Esox lucius. Lineage (NCBI taxonomy): Eukaryota > Metazoa > Chordata > Actinopteri > Esociformes > Esocidae > Esox > Esox lucius. Next base: position 14,450,372 of record NC_047574.1, on the reverse strand, counting down.
TCTCTGTTATATCCCCCTAGTGGGATCAATGGAGCAGGCCTCCATAAAAATCTTTTTCATCCCTCACTGTGTAGGACCTAGCTTAGTCTACTGTAAAGTGACACAATCAGGAATTTTCTTTTGCTTAGATGTATTCATTTATTCTGATGCATTCTGATGCATACTTGGGGAGGAACATGGAGAAAGATGGAAAAGAGAGTTTGTGTTTGAAAGTGCCAGTTGTATTCTAATCCACACTGCAGCGATGCATGTGTACCAGAGATAGCGGGCTAGGCCACTGGTCAACTCTACAGAAGGCTGCAGTGGGTACATACTGTATTTTAGTTTAGTAAGACATCACTATTGTCATGGAAACAGATAAGGTAACAACATTATCAAAATCTTTTGAACAGTGTTTTTGGATTTACTCAGTAGGAATAGTCAACTCTCCTGATACCAAATTGCAGTATACAGTTGTGCTTATAATTTTGCACACCCTGGCAGAAATTGTGAAATTCTAGAATGGATTTTGAAAATATGACTGATCGTGCTAAAAATACAAGGAGTCTTTTATTTAAGGATAGTGATTATATGAAGCTGTTTATTATCACATAGTTGTTTGGCTCATATTTAAATTATAATGATAACAGAAATCACCCAAATGGCCCTGATCAAAAGTTTACATACCCTTTGGTCAGTATATAAACTTACCAAAGATACACAAGGTGACACACACAGGTGAAAATTAAAGGGGAATTTCCCACACCTGTGGGTTTTTTTATTCAATTAGTGTCTGTGTATAGTCAATGAGTTTGTTAGCTCTCATGTGAATGCACTAAGAAGGCAAGATACTGAGCCATGGGGTGCAGGAAATAACTGTCAAAAGACCTGCGTAACAAGGTAATGGAACTTATAAAGATGGAAAAGGATATAAAAAGATATCCAAATCCTTGCAAATGCCAGTCAGTACTGTTCAATCACTTATTAAGAAGTGGAATATTCAGGGATCTCTTGATACCAAGCCAAGGTCAGGTAGACTGAGAAAGATTTCAGCCAAAACTACCTTGAAGGGTGTGTCTACCTAGCAAAGATCAGGTTTCCAAGACAGTAACCCCAATGCCAAATGGCCATCGTAAACATTCCTTTGGTCATTAGAGCACAACCTACAGAGAGATAATCTAAACAGAGATGTTTCTGTTGTTCTCATTATCTAGGCACGTTCACTTCCCATGAAACGTACATTCATATTGTAATTGTTAATGCTCAGATTCTACAATACCATCCCCACTGTGAAGCATTGTGGTGGCTCAGTGATGTTTTGGGTGTGTTTGAGTTCTAAAGGCATGGGGAATGTTGTGAAAATTGATGGCAAGATGAATGCAGGCAATTTGCATTCTTCTGCACGAAAGCTGCGCATGGGACACTCTTGGACCTTCCAGCATGAAAATGACCCTAAGCACAAGACCAAGTTGACCCTAATATCATTGAGCCACTCTGGAGAGATCTCAAACGTGCGGTTCAAACAAGACCACCAAAGAGTTTGCATGACCTGGAGGCATTTTGCCAAGACGAATGGCAATTCGTATATACCACCTGCAAGAATTCGGGGCCTATTACAAAAGACTGCACGCTGTCATTGATGTTAAAGGGGGCAATACACAGTATTAAGAACTAAGGGTATGCAGACATTTGAACACTTATTTCTTTGTCGCCATGTTTTATGATACTGACATTCTGTTATGACCTACAGTTGAATGTGAATCCCATAAGAAATAAAAGACGTGTTTTGCATGCGCACTCATGTCTTCATTACAAATGGTACATACATTATCAATTCTCCAAGGGTATGCAAGCTTTTGAGCACAACTGTATGTCAGGTTGATACAGCAGTGGGTTGTACTGTATATTGTTCACATGCATCACAATCCAATTACATTTCATTTCATCTCATCTCAACCCTAAGGGCTGACCCTGAAAACAATGACAGGGGCACAGACCTTCATAATGGTTAAGCCCTCAATACCTGATCCACCACTAGATATTCCCATCCCAGGCACAGATAGGTATTTGACTCTGTACACTTTGTCAGCCACATTAGCCTAATTTCCAAAAGTCAAATCCCTCTGCGCATTAAGTGTTTTGAACTCTTTTGCGTAACAGATGGCAGTGGAAATTATTTGTATTGACCATATGTGAGATCAATAGAGATAAATGCATCTCTGTAATCCACCACACATTTCCCATTTTTTATTAAATATTATAGCAATCAAAAAAAAATAATTTGTGTGCTACAGTTTTCAGTCTTGCTGAAGCAAGTGTTATCATAATCTGCATTGTCGATGTGAGCAGAATATTGTTCTCAACATCATCCAGGCCATTTCCAAATGGATGGACAAAAGTTGATGTTATTTTTTTGTTTAGCCGATGTCAATCTTGTTGGGTCGTTGGGTTTGTGTGCTGCTTTGAGTGTTGAAAGTGCACCTTGAAGGATGTCACTTGTAAAGCAATTTAACGATAAGGTATATCTTTAAAGACTGTCTGCTGGGTAATGACACCGTAAATCCTGCATTATCGCCACTTAGCCACTGGACCACTGCTACATTATTAATTTCCTTTTCACTCATGTATTTCTCTGATTCATTTAAGATCCTAAGAAGGAACAAATAGAGACACTGAGGGATGGGGAATAGCCAACTGGCTATATGAAGGATTCTTTGGGGTTGTCAATTTGTAGTGTCACAGAGTGCCACTAATTCAATTCAAATCTAATAGAATTGTACAAAATATAGCGCAAATGCAATACCTATCAATTCTAATAAATAAAGTTCATATGCAGGCTTTTTTGATTTTATAAATACTTCTCTCAACTGAATTGTCTCTCTCCCTAGTCCAATTTCATTTCATCCAATTGTGTCTATGATCCTGTCACGTCACAACCACAGGTTCAGGAGATTTGATGATAGAAATAAGCCTGTCTTGTGGTCATCTGCGCCAAGCAATTGTTTCATACCACACTGCTCATTCAACCAAGAAATTAAGAGAAACATCTATTTTTTGAATGGTTAATGAAATAATCCCCATCTTTTACACTTGTTGATGGATTTGACATTTCCCAAAAGTATATTATTGTTAATCACCACTCCAGATTGTATTATCTTGAAATCATTATTGAAAGTATACTTTTTATGGTCAGCACTACATTTTGATTGGGAGTTTACAACTGTACTTTAATAGGTCCAGTTTTTCAATGAGTGGAACTCTTGATGATGCAGGAGTCTGCTCTGCTTTCTCTCTGTCATCCGCGGGGGATTTGCTTGCCAGACATCCTCCCACTACCCCTCTCAGTTTAGGTCTCACCTCCACTCTTATTCCCTATAAAATGAGTTATGCTTTGCCTGGCCTAGGCTCTGTGAGTTGTCTCTTGTTCCCCATCGTTGTGGCAGGTATGTGGGTGCTTCATTATCCAAAACATCAGTAGTAGGCTACACTGTCCAGCACATAGCAAAACAGATTCACTCCGTAGTTCAAAAAGCACAGATAAAATAGAGATGAATGAAATGCACAGGCAGCAGTAGTAAATGCATTTCAGGGCAGTAAGGTAGAATAGCAAATATGGATCTGATTGAACAGAAGCGAGGTAGCAGATCAGCAGATCAGTTAGCTAAATATAAAAGGCAGAATGAAGAGACAGATAGGATCTGCTAATTTGGGTAAGAGAAGACATTTTGAGCACAAAACTTTATAGCCACCCAGTGTGGCTAGACTTTGATTAGACACCTATGGATTTGACTGGATATTAAGATAATGCCTTCTGATTTCAGGTTTTATGTACACTGTGTACAGTCGAGGGTGTCTGTGTTGTGGGAGTGTGTGCTTAGACTGCCCTCTACAGGTGGTTGTGTATTAATACAATATTGCAGGAAATATTGACGCTCCGAAGGGAGTTCATCAGTCTTTAAAGCATTTGATGTTGATGAAGGGTCTTTTTAAAGCATGAGGGATGGGGATTTATTTGTTGTGGAGATACCAATGAGTCATCCTAGAAGTACATGTGTGTATGCACACTTTGTAACTTAGTGGCCTACTGATTAAAGTAAAAAACATGATTTTACTGTTTTACCATAGTGTTTTTAATACTATATTGTTAGGTATAACTGGAATTGTGAACAATTAGACAATGTCCTTTTTGTCTAAAACATTTAGATGGGATTGTACTTTTAGCCAACTGATTGGTGTCACATGGATGATTTGATTATAAATCCATGATCGTTTACTAACGCCCACACAATCAAACTAAACAATTCATAGGCTGAAAGAGGATGAAGGAAACGCATCCTAAAATATATTTAGAAGTTGCATTAAAAAAACAAAAAACACTGTGATTTATTAGTCACTAAGGGATGACATGAAAATCTAATTATAAAGACTGTATTTTTCATTCTGTGCACAGTATTGGAGGCTTGTGTTGCAAATCAGTTTACTTCTTCTGTTTTCTCTCTTTTCTTTCTCTCTTATTTAATAATCTTGTTCTCTCTGCCTCTCTCTACCCCTCTCTTTCTATTTTGTACTGTCTTTTTCTGTCTTTCTCTCCCCGATCTTTCACTTTCTCAACACTTTTTTCCTGTGGAAAGAGGTGCTGTCTCTCCTGACAAAAATAGAATAAAAAATCTCTGTCGCTATCACAAAGTGAGACCTACAGTCTATCTAATTACAATTTTGACGTCTAAACCAGTCACTTGATTTTAGTAGATGATTAAACGTTATTTCTGTAAAACATTCATTGGTTCAGTATATTGCTATATTATATTGAATATATTGGATTTCTTTGTCGATATCTATGTCTAGTTATATCTGAGAACTGAGGATCTACAAGAGTTGAGATTTTTTCTGACTGCCTGAATATACTGATCTGCCCCTGGCTGAGGCTCTCATTTAATGTGGCTTGAAAACGGGTATGGGAGGAGGGCTAGAGAGGCTTTGTATTGGATGGAATACAAGAAGGGGATGGATCAGGAAAGGTGGGGTGGGTTGAGGAGTGGGGTGAGGAGAACAGATCATCTATCTTTTCCAATCTGTCCCTCTTTCTGTGTTTCCATCTAAAGGGTGGAGAAGTGTGAGCGAACGATAAAAAATGTGAAAACGGAGAGAGAGATTGATAGCATGTCAGGAATCAGTAGCTTCCTGTTTCTACACTCATTATACCTTTCCTTTGGACGCTGTCCAGCGAACAGGAGTGGCAGCGTGTGAGGGTATGGTTTCCCCTCCCCTGTGGGAAACAGAGAGCGCGGCTCCTGCCCAGGAAACACACACACCCAAAGCGCACACACCCTCACATGTGTGCTGCGTAGAGGACTGAAGGACTGAAGGAGATGCACCATGAAGGTGAGCTCTACTCACTCACAGAGTGCCAAATACTTTGAAGAGGAAGTCAACATTTTACTGTACGTCAGCAGATACTGTCTTGTTAACCTGGGCACTGTGCCAGCAGCCTTGTCATCTTTTATCTCACATTCGTGTGTCAGCTTACAATGGACAGTGTGGCTTTGTTGTAGCTGTCCACTAGACTTTAAAATGTGTGCGTGCCTTTGCCTGCGCACAGTATATTTCTCAGAGCTTGTAATACTAAGATATACTTAGCTGAGAGTTGATTGATTGTTTCACACCTCAGTGGAATGTGGCCGTATGTTCTGTTTGCCTTTAATTACATCCAGGTGGTTTGCTGGCAGACTGTCAATGCACAATGTCTGTAGTAATTGTGTGAAATAGAGCGAGAGTTATGGTTGGCATTGTTTTGGAGGAATGTGCTGGTGTAGCAGACGGCGATCCCACTCCTCAACCTGCACTGTTCCTATTCGCACGGGCAAGCGGCTAGCTTTCTGTGTCACGACTGGGTAAGATGGATCAGGAGGTTGCGCGGTTTGCGAGGCAGACGTCCTGGGCTTGAGCCTTATCATGAGCGCATTGAGGAGGAAGCAATAACCAACTTGACATCCCCTTCACTGAGTTTTTGTTGTTTGTTTTCCATGGAGTGGGGACTGGGATGAGCTGTATATGCTATATGTTGCTGTGGTAATGGGTTGTTTGTTTGAGGATGAAGTAAAACAATCTGAATCATCTTTATTCCATAAGTGGTAACAGTTTCTGATAAGGGTACATGAACTAGCCTTTACGAATACAGTAGTTAAAGCTGCACTAGGTAGGATTTCTTTCAGGAATAAAACTAAAGTTTGGTCCCCTATAATCATGTTGTGTAAGCTAATGAGGCCGTCTAAGAGTTGTTTGGCAACACAGACAGGTCAGTGCCAGTGGAATGTTCAATATATCATTTTTGGAGCATGCCACTACTTTCCAGCCAATTCTGTTCCAGCAATCCCATTTACAAGATACAAGTTCTACCCCTTGGTGATGGCTCTGATGTTGTCATCCCACCAGAGATTGTGAAATTTGGATGGATCCTAGGAATAGAAATGATTCAGCCGAACTAAAGTCGGGGCCTTCTCCTGAAGTCAACAACCTCCTCCACTTTGTCTGCGTTAAAGTCCAGATTATTTCTCCGCGGCACTAGGCCACACGTCTCCAGCCTCTCCACAGTACATGGACTCATTGTCGTCAGTGATCTTGTTCTGAGGGACCAGAGTCCAGATGGGGAGCATACCCATTTTCACGTGTTGCACAACGTTCGTCGGGAAGAGAGTTCACCTTGTAGTAGTTCTATGATGCTTATTATGAACAAACATCTTTGGGTAGGTTGTGTGTTGGAGGGTGTAGTGGAGGCCTGTATGAAGTTTGTGTTGTGAAGTTGAATATCACTAAATGTAATGATACTATAATGTGAAACACATTTTTGTTTAATTCTAAACATTATTCCTAGATTTTAAAAGGTCATACTGTTGGTAGCTGAATTTTGGAATGCTGTTGTACATATCTGGCTAATGTTTGTGTACATTTTTGTGATGCAGGTCCTTTTGTCACCAGTCATATTGTAGTGGAATTGTTGACAACACTTCTGAGATGCTGTGGATTGTGAAGCGGATGATGTTTAACCAGGAATATAGGTATACATTCCTGAAGAATTTTTAGTTTAGATCCTTTTTGACATCATTATCTTTGGGGGTGTCAGAGCTCACTTAGCAGTTAGGGAAGGTGCAAAGTGCTGCCCTCACATTACCCGTCAGTCTTTCAGCCCTGCTGTTCAAAACAACATCTGACAACTGCTAGGACCACAAAAAACACTGACTGACCTCCAAATCTGCCTGTGGGGAAATGAGCGGTCCTTTCAGACTTCCACCAAGCGTCTCTACACAAACATGTACACACAAACACACATACTTCGTTTTTCTATCCTTCTGGGGACCAAAACAGGATTACACAAAAACATGCCCAGAATGTTTGCATAGTCTTTGCGATCTTTAAATTACTTTGGAGGAATTCATTTGCAACTCTGTGCGGAGGAGAAACTTAAGTCAGAGTTTAGTAGCGGTTGGTTGGATAAAGGAGTTTGTGTAGCCACTCGCCAGGCAAAGGTAAAGAAGGATATGCAGTATGTATGTATACGGGTAGAGAGACACAGGTAACGGACAACGGACGAGTGTTCAGTGTCCTGGAGGGCATTTATTAACAGAAATCACAGATGCAATCACAGAATATGCACAAAAAAAATGAATTTTTAATCTAAAATAACAATTTATTTTGATCTGCTCAACACCTATTTGGTTACTGTTTGATTCTGTATGTGTTATTTCATAGATTTGATGTCTTCACTATTATTCCACAATTAACCCTTGAATGAGTAGACGTGTCCAAACCTTTGACTGGTACTGTATATATATGTATACACACAGTATCTCTCAGTATTCAACCCTGTTGCCCTTTTCGAGTTTATATTGTATTACAACATTAAATCAAAATAGATTTTATTAGGAGGTGGTTGATGGAGTAAAGTGGTTGTCCTTCTGGCAGGTTCTCCTATCTCTGCAGAGAGACTCTGAAGCTCAATTATATTGGCCATTGGGTTGCACATTTACTTAATTTAGCTCAATGGCCAGCTATAGGACATGAACTTGAAGTGTGGGATCTTATGTAGACAAGAATGTATCTTTCTAAATCATATCCAGTAAATTCAATTCCCCACAGATTGATACCAATCAAGTTCTACAGAAATCTTAACAATGATCCAATAACACAGGGTGCTTCTGAACTCAATTTGGAGAGCCATCGCTAAAGATCTAAATACTTATGTACATTAAATATTTAATTTTTTCATTATTAATAAATTGGCTTTTTTCTTAAAACTTGTTTTCACTTAATGGAGCAGTGTGTGTCAAACGTTTGAATCAATTATAAATTATTTAAATAACACAATAAAATGTGGAGAAAGCAAAAGGGTCTAAATACTGTCCAAACACACTGTATACAAACTGTATATACAAACAACCTTCTCCACTATTTTCACATGTATCCTAAAATATATCACAACTAAATATTGTAGATGTTGCTGTTTTTTTCATACATGCTGATTCATTTGACGTGTTTAGCATCAGATCAAACTCTGTTCTAAATTTTTTTTTATGTTGCCTGCCAGTACTTCGTGAAATTGCAAAACTATGACTTTGTCAATGGACAGGCTGTCAAAAAATAGCCTTACGTTTTGCTATAGTAGTTTTTAGTTCAGAAGAAAACAGTGGTGACGTGTTTTTTTTTGTTCTTTTTTAACTTGATGATGCAACATTTCTTCGTCTACAAAATAAGGCACCAAGGGGCCAGCACTTTCGTAGGGTTTCGGATTGGTGGGATCATTTCAGAATAGTTTTGCTATTTAGGGCTTTCTGTCCCTAATGATGACATGAGTAACACTGTAATGTTAGTCTCACACACTGACAGATAGTGTCTGTTTTGCAGGAGCGTGTGTACGAAGCCAACTGAAAATCCAATATTGTTTTCCCAAACTTGACGTTGTGAGAGAGCTCCCTCTGCAGAACTGCTTTGATAAATACAATTTTTGAGATTAGTCAAATTCTGCTGACTGCAGCAATAGAGGCACTCATGTGCCATGCTTCACATTAGTTTTGTGTAGTATGTGGGCGAGTATGCCACTCAAATGTATGTAACCCTCTTATTCAATTGCAGAACTTTGACTGCACCAAAGTTATTTAAATTGTTAAATTACTAAAAACCTTTCTTGACATCCATACTTAAAAAAATACATTAAATGCTATTGAAAAATGTAATGTACACGTGAAATCTAAATATGTTTATTATATAATTATTGACCAGTGAATGCATTTCAAAAACATTTTGAATTGTATGTTAAATAAATTATGAGATGCATAGAAAATACATAATTTGACAGTTTTCTTTAAAATTAGATTTCGTAAAATCTTATACAGGGTGATGAACCCTACCCTCCTTTTCCCAAGAACATTAGGTCACACAGAGCTCTGGAGATCATATATCACAGGAATTGAATAAGCAGAAGGGCTGATCACAGCGCTGATCACAGATCAGTCATTGTCAGGAGCTCTGAGGTCTCTGTGAGACTATGGCTGTGGAAGCACGAGGGAGGAAAGGAACTGGGACAGTAGCATTTCTACCCTCCCTGGCTGGGCCACTGACACAGCTGTGTGGGGAGACACATCATCGATCATCCCCTCCAAGCGAGCCCTTAACGGGACTAAACTAATGGTGCTCTTCCAAAGATAATAAGATCTCCTCTGATTTATAAAAATGTGAATTACTGTTAGTTCCTTCATTACATTAGATACAAGGGGAAAGGGAAATGAGGTTGCATAGTTGTGGCTTCAAACTGATTAATTTAACAAATATTCTTCCTGTCTCTCCATCCTTCTCCCTTGTATTCCAATTATTATATAACAGAAATACAGATCCATGAGCACACACACACACACACACACACACACACATAGCAATAGACGCAAACCTATGCTTCCCTAAAGCTAAAGTGACAGGCAGAATCTGCGCAAGAAGTTTGCATTTATCAAACTATCACTGGCAGAACCACCAGTGTGGCACTCCTTCCACGCCAGCTGTCAGGAGTATCTGCTATAATATATTAATATTTCATTTTATTGAGTTTTATTATATTTCTTCTACTTTCGTTGTAAATCTCTATGGTAACCCGTTCCAATATCTTTGAGTCCCCCCTTCCCTGTAAAATGGTTGAGTCCTGGTTGTCCTGATAGCTAGCAAAGTGGCATTGAACAATGTTGATGTAGCTTGCTATGGATAATTAAATGGTTAATTTCATCTGTGGAGAAAGTTAAGGTTTATCTCACAATAATTCTAAATTAGACATATCTGGACATCAATAAAAAATGTGATGTGTGGCCATGTGATAAACAGTTGCAATTTAAATTAAGTTAGTATATTAAACTGCTACTCTACAACCTCAGTAGCCTATATACAGTGTTTGTGTATTTCAAGTAATGTAAGGCATTCATTTTCAGGATGCATTGATCTGTGCTTCAGCACTTGGCATAATAATATAAACGATGTGTCCAAGAAAAATACTGCATGTTTTCCCTCCATTTGTAAATTGCATACATAATAATTAGGGAACTCCCAACACTCAGTTATATTGCGCACTCGAAAGACTCGTACCAAACTTGAACTTGAACACATAAACATCAAAGTGTAGAAGGGTATGATATTTATTAGCAAGACATTACATTGTCCATTTTCAGTAGCTGGATTTGTATAAGTAAAGTGGACATAACCAACAACAGATTGATATGCCACCTTTGAATACACTTGCCACCCTTCTGCCAACCCATGTAACATATTCTAGAAACGCCAATGCAAACTATTACTCTACAGAAGAAGTTCAACAAATACCATCATCATTGCAGATCTACTTAATACATAATACTCATTGTGTTGTCTTACGTGTTCTCCGGTGATTCTAAACTCTGTGCATCCTCGCCTACTTGCGTGCAGCTTCATTAAAATGTCGGTCCTGTTCTCAGAAACATCACAGCCAGGTTTCAATGATGGGACAAGGCATTAACTTGTCATGTCGGTGTGGTCTCTTAGAGATGCATTGTCACTAAATCACACATTAAGTTCTCGTAAAGGCACTCTGATAATTCCTGTATGAAACTTGATATCACAAGTCTTAGTACTGATGCTACGAATTGGAAGGTGCTGCAAATGTCCTTGAAATATCAATAACAATGGGTTGGTTTTATTTTTCTTCTAACAATACTGCTTAACCATCAAAAGAAAATCCTTTGATGTGGAGAAGTTCACTATAGCTGATGTCCTTGTTTCTTTATGAGTTGTCTTTTTCTTTCTAAATTCTCCCAGCACTGCATGTTTACAGTGGACTCTTCCTCGGCTGTGGTCCTATTTAATTCAACAATACCCAATCCAACAATTATCGATTGTTATCATAATGTTTCCAATTATAAGTAGATTTACTATAAAAATGTGGTACTTTATTTCTCCAAATATTCATAACAATATCTGGAGTAATAGAATCCAATGAAATGATTATATTCAACATAACAAACCCAGCTTGAAACCAAAACACTAAATAATGAAGTCCCATTTGGGTCAGGAATCTCTCCTGAAGACAAGGCATGCCTTAATTAATAAATGAGTTAAGCCAGTGGCTTGTCAAGAGATAAAAACACCCAATTCCTATTGGCAAAGCTATAATTAAAGTTATTTTGCTTGGAGAGTGTGTCTGAGACTGCCTGAAGTATTTTTGTGGCATAGGGCAGTATTATGGACTTCACACCCCTTCTAAACCAGAGTCCAATACAATTCCTGCTGATTCTGCAGTAGAGATCTACAGAGAGAAGCTCCAACAGAGAGTGGATAGTAACATGCTCATGGCAATATGATACTCTACAGATATGGAGATCAAGCAGAGACAATAAGCAGGAAAAAGTATGAACAGAAATGCGTCGTCCAAAAATATACTACTTTAAACTGAGAATTGGGGTGTTTCTGCACCAGCTAACTTGGTTGCCTTTTAAAGTATTTGTGACTTTTGTATTTTGACAGGCAGCAGAGTTCCCTGACAAAGTTAGTGAGTAATTGGTCCCTTGTCTGGGGAAAATGTCTGGGTTTTTGGTCAGTACAGCATTTATGACATTCCCATGGTGTTGTGCCTGCCATAGTCTCCACTGTTCACCAGTTGCCCTGTGGTCATAAAAGCTCCAGACTAAGCCTTCTCAGAGATTGGATGGGTCCCAGGGTTTAGGCGGTGAGTGTGCTCCCACCTGGCATTAGAAGTGTCCTGAACCTCAGCTCTAATGTCACTCTAATGGAGGCATAATTGACTTATTGATCAAGAGGGAGGGGCCTGGCTGCAATCAATGCGCTGAGCTGCCTGCATGGCTGAAAAAGGCTCCCAACACTTCATTTGACAATAGATGCAAACCTTCCAAGCTACCAGCCCAAGGGAGTGAGAGAGAGAGTGAACACATTTACTGACTGTTTCTCAGGTTATGGTTTTATTAGGGGGCCAAGCAACGAAGTTGCTGGAACCTTTTTATGTTTGTACGTTTTATTAGTGGGCCAAGCAACAAAGTTGCTGGAACCCTTTTATGTTTGTACGTTTTATTATTATTATTATTAGGGGGCCAAGCAACGAAGTTGCTGCAACCCTTTTATATTTGTACGTTTTATTATTATTATTATTAGGGGACCAAGTACCGTAGGTACGGTACCCTATTGTTTTTGTTGGTTTTATTAGGGGGCCAAGCAACAAAGTTGCTGGAACCCTTTTATGTTTGTACGTTTCATTATTATTATTATTATTATTAGGGGACCAAGTACCGTAGGTACGGCCATATGTGGCTCAATGTTTTTACTCGGCCATATGTGGCTCAATTTGCATGAAACTTTTCATACTTGTTGCCATGAGAGGCTCGAAGGGCCTCGGCCATTACTATACCTATACACCCCATGGTGGCGCTGTAGCACTTAGTCAAATGTTGAAGGTTTGAGCATGCACATCTCATGAACCGAATGTCGTAGAGACATGCAACCAAGTTCCAGATATACCTCTTCTCATGCTGAACAAAAAAGTCTCTGGGGTCTTTCAAATTCGCCCTATGGATTTTCCTCCATTTTGAATGTGGTGAAAAACACGTTAACGACATCTCCTCCGAGACCGCTGAACGGATTTGCATGCCGTTTGGTGTGAAAGACCTTTGAATCATTGTCTTTAAATATTATATAAGGAAAGTTGATATCTCAAACAATATGGCCGAAATCAGCGAATGAAATTGAGCTGGGCGGGTCTATGACTTTAGACGTCCATTAAACCCAAATGGAACATCAAACAGCTACGAAAACGAAACATACTAGTACATTTGTCTCTCAAGAATGGACAGGAAAACTCACATACAGAAATACCGCTTGGGGGCGCTATATACATAATCGATGTTTCTCACGATTTTGACGTTGATCAAAACGCACTTAAATGACATTTCCCCCGAAACAGCTGAATGGATTTGGATGACAATTGGTCCATTGTCTTTAAAAGTTATATTATTGTAAATGTTTATGATTTTCATTTATTTGCGAGAATAATTGTATTACGTGACACTTTTATGCTGTTATTGTTTTCCAAAGAAAGGAACCAGCCATGGAGTGATTGGAGTCAATGATTTTGTTATAAGTAGGATGTATAGCTAGCCATTTATAATAATATTTGTAATACAGTACACTTTAGTTCCTTTACAAATGTTTTGTTGCCAACTTTATCTCAGCAAAATTGTAATGGCTGGGGTAAAATTTACATTTGGAGAGGATAGAGAGCTGTAGCAACAACCTGAAGCCCCTGTGGTGTAGTGGGGATGTCCCTGTTCTGTAATATTCTGACCCTGTTTCAATTCCCCTCTGAGATGTTCCAAATATTGTATTTCAGGTGTGTATATCCACTTGGTACTTTTCACACAACAATATATATCCCCTCTGAAATACCATGATTCTCATATGTTTAGGAGAAGAATTGTTTTACGTGACCCTTATATACTGTTATTGTTTTCCAAAGACACAAATCAGCCATGAAGTGATTGGATCCACTGTTTTCGTTATAAGTAGGATGTATAGCTATTAGCTATATAGTCTTTGTGCAAGACTACTCTTTAGTTCCGTTAATAAATGTTTTTGTTGAAATGTATTTCAACAAAAATGTAATGGCTGAGGTAAAAGTTCCATTCTGCTGTTTAAATAGTGTAATGATTAAAGACAGACTGTCACATAGAAAACCAGGAATTGAAACCTGCCAGCCACAACAATATTCATCCCTCATAATCGCCTGAACTAGTATTGCCTGGTTCCTTTTCTGGTTTCAAGGTCTTTTTGTTTTGTTTTGATTTCCTCTCCTTCAATTGGACATCCTGACTACTAGCGGCATTGGGCATTTTTAAATAGCAAAACATTTCTCTAGTGAGAGCATGCAGTGAGATGCTTCCTATGTTGTGCTTGGCCCCCTGAAACACTGCTTGCAGCCTACATTTTAAAATGTTTTGTTCATTACATATTAAATTAATTATATTGCTGTATCAACAATGTGGACAGATTATATAACCCTGTTTCCAAAAAAGTTGGGAAGTTGCCTAAAATGCAAATAAAAAAAGAATATGCAATGATGTGCAAATAATTTATTCCTATATTAAATTGAAAAAAGTGCAAAGACAGCATATCATGTGTTGAAACTAAAAACTTGTAATGTCTTTGGAAAAATACATGCCCATTTTGAATTTGATGCCAGCAAAAGTTGGAACAGGCATGTTTACCAATGTGTTGCATAACCTCTTCTTTTAACAATACTCTGTAAGCATTTGGGAACTGAAGAGACCAATTGCTGTAGTTTTGAAACTGGAATGTTGTCCCATTCTTGCTTGATCTAGGACAATGGTTTTATATAGACAATGGTTTTCGGAAGTGTTCCTGAGCCCATGCAGTGATTTTCACTACAGAACCGTGTCTGTTTTTAATCCAGTGCCGCCTGATGGCCCGAAGATCACGGCCATCCAATATTGGTTTTCAGCTTTGTCCCTTGCGTACAGAGATTTCTCTGGATTCTCTGAATCTTTTAATTATGTTGTGTACTGTAGATGATGAGATCGCCAAGCTCTTTGCAATTTTATGTTGTGAAACGTTATTCTTAAATTGTGGCTCTATTTGCCCGTGCAGTCTTTCACAGTGTGGTGAACCCCTCCCCATCCTCACTTCTGACAGAACCATCCTCTCTGGAATGATCTATTAATACTCATTCATGTAACTGACCTGTTGCCAATTGACTTAATTAGTTGTGTGATATTCCACCCTGTTTAGGTTTTTAGCATTACACAATGTTTCCAGTCTTTTGGTGCATCTGTCCCAGCTTTTTTTTAACGTTGCGGGCATCAAATAAAACATTTTACATATTGTCTTGGTACTATTTTCTATTGAATATAGGGTTTAAAGGGGTTTTATATAGGGTTTTAAATCATTGCATTCTGTTTTTCTGTACATTTTACACAGCGTCCCAACTTTTTGGGAAACAGGGGTTGTATTTTGAACAATATTTTACCATCTCTGTATTAGTTTTCACTATTTCCAGTGACATTTATCATCTAACTATTTCCAGTGACATTTTCTCACAGTGCATATAGAAAGCAAGATGTAATGATTCATCATTTCACATTTACATTCATATTTTCAAGAGCGACTTGACGTTAGTTGATTCAACTTAAGATTGCTAGGTTGGATAACCTCAAGTCAGTGCTAGAAAAACCATACAAATCTCAGGCATTAGCTCATGAAAGGATGAGCAAATGAACATTGCAGGATGTACAGATATTTTAGATGATCTTTAACACGGTAGGGTATCAGAAAATTTCGAAAGCAGGAAGGGAAAGGAAGTCAGTCCATCATTGGGGTTTCAGGACAGAGAATAGTTTTGATCAGTTTCTAATTGAAGGAAGTAATAAGAAGGCTTAAGGAAAAACATATCTATTACTCTCCCCTTTTCATCTTTCCTGTACAGACTTTCCCAATGCTGTTCTTTGCCCCATTTCATTCTGCTGAGTGTAAATCATTGTGGGTCTGCTGAGCTCCAAAACAAACATCAGCATTTGTCTGACCTTTCTGTGTAAAGGCGGTAACTGGAAAAGTCAGGGAAAAGGTCTCAAACTTCTGCGAAAGACCCCCACAATGATCCACAGAACTGCCTGACTGGCACAAGACAAAGTGATGCACCACAGATTTGATGATTCATGGGTATTTAATACTATGGATTGTTTGTCACATTTATTAGCATTCTAACCTTGTTTTACATTTGTAATGTTAATGTTCCTTAGGAGATTCCCAAAAGATCCACTCTGGTGATAACTCAGGTTGGTGCAACCGGCCATACTTTCATCAAGGAACCATTGAGGTAAACAATAGAAAGACAGAAAGAGTGGAAACACCCAGCACTTTGTTTTGTGGTTAGTAGATGGGTGCCAAGATCCAATGAGAGACAGGAAACTCCTCATACCGTCAAAGTCATCGGCAGATCTAACTTCCGTCCAGCCCAGAAATAAATGTAATACCATTTGGCAAGCCACATTTACCTGTAATATGTTAGAATGCAAGCTGGAGTCTGGTCCTCTGGGAAAACCTGACACACCGGATGATCGATAATTCCGGCAAGACTTGGCACAATCAACGTTAACCTTCACGCCCAGCCTCAATGGAATTGCTACATAACAACACAATTGATTGGAGATTGATGAATGTGGCAGCCATAAATGCCTATGAAGAAGACATCTGACAGAAGCTTGGCATGTCTTTTGTTTGTGCTGAATGTGTAGTTCATCCACTCATAAGCAATGAGCAGAAATGCTATCTAACAGTTAAAGCATTATTTCAAAAAAGCTATGTGGCTCCATTTAAAAAAATGTATGAGTCAGGTCTCTAAGATTTGTGGATGATGTTAATGCTGTTTATGATTTGTTGGTATACCAGTAACATAATATAATATCAGATGATGTGTAGGCTTTAAAAACATGCATGCAATTATGTAGGCCGAAGACACTTTAAGTATGGAGAGTTGTACATTTGTACATTTTCAATTCAGAGATAATGCTATCTTTGAGCAGTTCTTCTATGAAGCTGATCTTTTAAACCCAAACTTTCCATTTCCATTTAAGTTCCTTCTCCCAACTTGTCTTGGTGACAGATGGCTCCAGGTTCCAATAATTGGTTCAGCTATGTGACTGCCCCGTGTATTGAAATTGACATACCTGGCGAATATCACGTCAGCCCTTGAAATAGATACTGTAGTTGTGGGTTAACCGAGATTGACAGAGATTACCTAGCCAAGCTTGCTATATTCCCTAACGCATGGTAATTTATCAATTCTGACTGTACTGAATTAGAAGCATAAAAACTGTATAGACACAACCATGTTGAAGACCCACACTAGTAGAAATCCACTTGCAGCCTGAACGATGATGGCCAGAGCTTATGCATGATGAACTATTCATGTCAATAAGCAATCAATACATGTATCCCACAGAGCAAACTATTTGAAAGATTTCATTTCCACCAGAAAGACGTCTTTTTAACATCCTTTGCGCAGTAGATGATATCCAGTATTTTGCCTGGAAATGGCTAAACCCACCTAAGATTTTTCCAATAAAATTATTCCCTTCTTTTCGTGTCAATGTTTCGGTTCAGAATTGGGTTTTATTTCAGGTGTTCCTGTCTGCTGTTCTTCTTAATGCAAGTAAACGCTGTTTAATAACTTGCATTGAAAGTGCATTGAAAGTGCATTTGGAATAAATTTTTATAACCATGGCTGGCAATCAGAGTTTACACAACCCTTTTTAAACTCTTACACTGCCTTAGAAAATAGGGTTGCAAACTTGTGTTTTACTAATAATATATCATCAGGATATAATCAGTGACATAACTTAATGTATAAGTTATGTATATACAGGATATATTATATACAGTATATACATGACAGTTACTATTTTGTAAATTGCATATGATTATATGATGAATGGTTTGACTACCTTCAGGCAAATACATTTTTTGTATCCAGTGATGCGCTTTCCTCATTTTCATAATATGTAGGCTTTTGTAAGCATTAAGATATTACAGATATATTACCCATGTTGAGGTGGAAGATTTGCTCCACAACTACAGATGAAAGAAGGCCTCAACCACTACCTAATGCTGGCAAAAGGTTTGCTAGCTACCTGAAGCTGAAAAAAGCTAGCTATCATGGTTTGATGGGGATCTTCCATGCATCTTAATTTTGACAAATATATATATTTTCAATTTGATGAATTATGGGTTCTTCTAATTATACTTCATTTTAACTAGCTTAATACTTAGTAATTATATTGTACTTCCAGATGCCTTGAGATGAGGGTCTTATTATTACGATGGTTAGTGTAATACTGTATGTAGGTGAACATACAGTGGGAAGGTGACGGTCAATCTCCCTCGGTCAGGGGCTCCATGCAAGACCTCACCTCGGGGAGGCATCAATGATCATGAGGAAGGTGAGCGATCAGCCCAGAACTATAAGGCAGGACCAGGTCAATGACCTGAAGAGAGCTGGGACCACAGTCTCAAAGAAAACCATTAGTAAACACTGCATCGTCATGGATTAAAATCCTGCAACGCACCCAAGGTCTCCCTGCTCATTTCAGCGCATGTCCAGGCCAGTCTGAAGTTTGCCAATGACCATCTGGATGATCCAGAGGAGAAATGGGAGAAGGTCATGTGGTCTGATGAGATAAAAATAGAGCTTTTTGGTCTTAACTCCACTCGCCTTGTTTGGAGGAAGAAGAAGGATGAGTACAACCCCAAGAACACCATCCCAACCGTGAAGCATGGAGGTGGAAACATCATTCTTTGGGGATGCTTTTCTGCAAAGGGGACAGGACGACTGCACCGTATTCAGGGGAGGATGGATGGGGTCATGTATTGCAAGATCTTGGCCAACAACCTCCTTCCCTCAGTAAGAGCATTGAAGATGGGTCATGGCTGGGTCTTCTAGCCTGACAACCCGAAACACACAGCCAGGGCAACTAAGGAGTGGCTCCGTAAGAAGCATCTCAAGGTCCTGGAGTGGCCTAGCCAGTCTCCAGACCTGAACACAATAGAAAATCTTTGGAGTGAGCTGAAAGTCCGTATTGCCCAGCGATAGCCCTGAAACCTGATGGATCTGGAGAAGGTCTGTATGGAGGAGTGGGCCAAAATCCCTGCTGCAATGTGTGCAAACCTGGTAAAGAACTACAGTAAACGTATGATCTCTGTAATTGCAAACAAAGGTTTCTGTACCAAATATTAAGTTCTGCTTTTCTGATGTATCAAATACTTATGTCATGCAATAAAATGCAAATTAATCACTTAAAAATCATACAATGTGATTTTCTGGATTTTTGTTTAAGATTCCTTCACTCACAGTTGAAGAGTACCTATGATAAAAATGACAGACCTCTACATGCTTTGTAAATGGGAAAACCTGCAAAATCGGCAGGGTATCAAATACTTGTTGTCCCCACTGTATATTATTACAGGTAACTAACCAAGATTATACCCTTCATCTTTTCTTTCTAATTCCAGTGTAACATTGTGTAATTACATTGTACCTAGATAGATATAGCAAAGTACTGTGGCGTAATAATGGGTTCATCTTCAAACTTGGATGGCCCGAAGGTCCATGTTGTCATGTTGAACAACATACATATTCAATATAAGCTAACATTTAAATAATATTCTAGGATGGCCCCGTATGGTAAACTTCAGTCTGTGACTTTAACCTTAATCGGATCTATTTTTTGTACATTTATTCAAGTGAACCCAGATTATACTGCTGCTGAAATAGTCCAGACAAAACGATCTAGTGGAGATTGTGAATTTACAGTTTACTTAATACTGCTTACTTAATTTTAGCGCACTGAGCCTATTCCATTCTCACCTCAGACACCCAGTGCATCTATCCACAAGAGTTATCAGTGGTTACATAGTGAGGCTAGTAATCCCTGGTTAGTCAGGCTAGTAACCAAAAGGTTGCTGGTTTGAACACCTGAGCTGACAGTGAAGTGTATATGTAAATACAGTCTGTCCTTCACATTGGAGATGGAAAATGAGTGTGTCCAGCAAAAGCACATATATCCAAAACTGCTTGGCCTTAATGTGCTGAGTATGTGCAGAGACACATTTGGCTGACAGGACACACTGTCCTGTCCTGACTTACTGGCTCAGTGGACCTACATACACACTGTCATTTACCGAGGTACAGTAGTGTAGGAAACAGCACTGGGTGATGGGCATAGTGGTAGAAAGCCAGGGAACACAAAGACATGAGCCAGGAGACTAAGGAAACAGACACTGTTTGGACTAGGTGGTGCATTGCCAACACTTTGTTGAAAGTGTCAGAGACATGCACACAGAAGATAAAGTGCAACATCAGGTGATTAAATATATATACATTTTTTTTATTTTTATAATGGGAGTCTAGGGAACTGTTACAATGGCACTAATGTTGTGAATTTACTCGCTTCTAATAATATATATGTATACTTAAACTATAATTATTAAAATAGTTTCATAAATGTATTGAGGAACACTATTGTTTGTTCCAAATTGATTCCAGATCAATGCTTGATAAATGAGGGTCATTAAAGCCGGGTCGATTACTGTTTTGGCAAGCTAAATTGTTTATGTGTGCCCAGCCTTAATCAAGCAGGCCCTTTTATATAGCTTTTATGTATATCATTTTTCTTTTACCACAATGTATGTTTCTTTGAGCCTTTGGACTCAATAAAATGGAGGCACCGCCCTTCGTCTTTGGTGCAATAACATGGTACTCTTCTTAACACATTACATTTTAGTAGAATAAAAAAGCAAAACATCAATTTAAGAAAAATATTTCTTACTTTAGTTATATCTCTCTCCAATCTAAATGATTTGCCTTAGCTATCATCGTGTGTGAGCCCCAGAGCTTAAATCAGACACTCGCCCAAGGCAAGGCCTAGCTCTCCTTCCCCTATCTGACGATTGGACAAGCAGCACCTGTACTATACTGTATACATGTATTTCTTAGATTTTCCATACCTCTCAATCGATGTCTATACTTTAGAGGTCCAGATGGTCACTGCAGAAATAGATACACCTGTATTTCGTTTTTTGGTGCCAACATTTTAACTGCAAAGCTCTCTGCACAGTAGATGCTTTGGTAACTCCAGGGCAATTCATGTTGACCGCGAATCTCCTTATTCAAGAATGTTGTAAAATAATTTGTGTACATGCATGGCTCTCTTAAAAAGAAGACTGTCTCATTGGGTACATTTAAGAACTACTAACACAACATAAGGAATTTAAGGAGCATAAGGAATTTAAGAAACATAAGGAATTTAAGGAACATAAGGAATTTAAGGAGCATAAGGAATTTAAGGAACATAAGGAATTTAAGGAACATAAGGAATTTTCTATTAATGTCTATACGCAACATAATCCTGAAATATTTTTATTACACGTACATAACATATATATATATATGGACAGATGGCTCTCATGGACATAAGAACGTACATAACATGTATATATATATGGACAGATGGCTCTCGTGGACATAATGCAATAAAATGAGCATAATGCAATAAAAATCATACAAATTGAGCTCAGATGCATCCTGTGTCTTTTGATCATCATTTAGTTGGCTCAAGAACAAGGAAGCCCATTTAAATTCCATTGATTGGATATGATTTAGAAAGGCACACATCTTTCTATACAAGGTTCCACACAGTGCATGTCAGAGCAAAAACCAAGCCATGACCTGCAAGGAAATCTCCGTAGACCTCTGAGATGGAATTGTGTCTGTAAAGGCCGGTCGTTACAGTTTTATGTTCTGTGTGTTTTACTTCTAGTTTTCACGTTTCTATGTTTAGTCGCATCATTGTAATTGGTTTCCCCTGTGTCTCGTTAACCTCTTGTTAAGTTAAGTCAAGTCATAAATCTGGGAAAGTGCAAGGAGTAAAAAAAATGACAGCGGCTACAAGAAAACATACCATCCTCTTATATCACAAAGATTTAGCATTCACAGTAACATGTTACTGTGAATGCTAAATCATAGTAACATGCCTCTGTAACTTACTCATTCATCATTATACATGATTCATTCAGGGGTTCTCTTAATCTTGGCATTACCAGAATACATTTTTATAGTCAGAGCCCAATAAACATCTACAAAATAGAAAGGTAATTCACTAGTGGGTTTCTACTGGGCAAAACGCAACCCTTCAAATGCATTCTATGACTTCGTTGAATTAAAAGCTTGATGTTGTCATTATGTGAAAAGCATATGGGACCAAATAATAAATATCTGACTACTCAATAAAGAAATTAAAAAGTAAAATTTGTTATTTCACAGTAGTTCGGTCAGGTTAACTTTATGCACATTTAGGACTTTAATATAAATAGAATCCCATTTTTGGTCAAATGTTTGCAGATATACAACAACGGAAAGGCTTCATTAACTTACCACTGTATTTTGGTAGCCAACAGTTTTCTCTCATTACCGTGTTTACCGTGATTGTTTATAACCATTATGAAAGGCCTGATTTGGCAGGGTGCAATCCCATTCTTTGACATATTTACTGTCTGTTCCAACCGTGATCTAAGACTTCTGATTGGGCTACACACAATTCGTATCTACTTTATATACATTTTTTAAAGGCAGTTGACCCCCTGTGGCAAAACTATAAAGGCCTACTGGTTACAAATTCTTAAATGTATTATTGATAAGATAAAAGTAGTCTTAGTTCTTAAACTTACATTTGATGTTACATTTATATCAGTTTATCAGGAGCACTCTTCCTGCAGCCATGATTCTATAGAGAAATTAATTACATTTGTAAGCTCATGTCTATTGGGCCAAAGAGTGAGAGAGATGTGTATTTAATTTGGTTCATTGAGTGATAGAGGTGTCTTGTATCGCTCCCATAACACATGGGCATGGGTGGGTATCAACGCTACAGTGGTGCACAAAACAGAACACCAGCTCACCCTGAATCAGCAGCAGGTTCATTTTGAAATGTTAACTCAAAGGAACTATGCATTTCTATTCAATTTCTTTTATTGCAAAAATATTTTTCAAACACACCAGTCCCTAAGTTCGTTTTCATGACATGACAACTACTGGGGGGATAAATGCTGGTGACCCTGAAAATGTGAATGTCAAAGCCAGAAAATACAAATTATTTTGTTCCTTAGACTCTACACTTTCAGTATACAGTATATAGCTTGCAGGCATTTCTGGAGTGGCAGTATGGGGGTAAAATCTCTGGGGAAGCCAAGTCAGTGAAAAAATCCATATTGCAACCTATAAAGAATTATTCACAGCCTATATGTGCTACAACCAATAGGGCGTTATTCAAAGCCTGTACATATTGCATACTCTACAAGCCATCCATTACAGTTTTGCCGCCTATCAATCCATTGATTTTTCATACTATGACAGAGGGTTGTACAGTGGGGAGAACAAGTATTTGATACACTGCCGATTTTGCAGGTTTTCCTACTTACAACGCATGTAGAGGTCTGTAATTTGTATCATAGGTACACTTCAAATCCAGAAAATCACATTGTATGATTTTTAAATAATTCATTAGCATTTTATTGCATGACATAACTATTTGATCACCTACTAACCAGTAAGAATTCCGGCTCTCACAGACCTGTTAGTTTTTCTTTAAGAAGCCCTCTTGTTCTCCACACATTGCCTGTATTAAATGCACCTGTTTGAACTCGTTACCTGTATAAAAGACACCTGTCCACACACTCAATCAAACAGACTCCAACCTCTCCACAATGGCAAAGACCAGAGAGCTGTGTAAGGATATCAGGGATAAAATTGTAGACCTGCACAAGGCTGGGATGGGCTACAGGACAATAGCCAAGCAGCTTGGTGAGAAGGCAACAACTGTATGCGGAATTATTAGAAAATGGAAGAAGTTCAAGATGACGTCAATCTCCCTCGGTCTGGGGCTCCATGCAAGATCTCACCTCGTGGGGCATCAATGATCATGAGGAAGGTGAGGGATCAGCCCAGAACTACACGGCAGGACCTGGTCATTGACCTGAAGAGAGCTGGGACCACAGTCTCAAAGAAAACCATTAGTAACACACTACGCCGTCATGGATTATAATCCTGCAGCGCACGTAAGGACCCCCAGCTCAAGCCAGCGCATGTCCAGGCCCATTTGAAGTTTGCCAATGACCATCTGGATGATCCAAAGGAGGAATGGGAGACGGTCATGTGGTCTGATAAGATAAAAATAGAGCTTTTTGGTCTAAACTCCACTCGCCGTGTTTGGAGGAAGAAGAAGGATTAGTGCAACCCCAAGAACACCATCCCAACCGTGAAGCATGGAGGTGGAAACATCATTCTTTGGGGATGCTTTTCTGCAAAGGGGACAGGACGACTGCACCGTATTTGGCCAACAACCTCCTACCCTCAGTAAGAGCATTGAAGTTGTGGCTGGGTCTTCCAGCATGACAACGACCCGAAACACACAGCCAGGGCAACTAAGGAGTGGCTCCGTAAGAAGCATCTCAAGGTCCTGGAGTGGTCTAGCCAGTCTCCAGACCTGAACCCAATAGAAAATCTTTGGAGGGAGCTGAAAGTCCGTATTGCCCAGCGACAGCCTCGAAACCTGAAGGATCTGGAGAAGGTCTGTATGGAGGAGTGGGCCAAAATCGGCAGTGTATCAAATATTTGTTCTCCCCACTGTATGTGAAAACCTTGTATGTGAAAACTCATGTAATTACTATGGTTTAAATAGGGCAAATGCTAACGAGAGCCTGGCAGAGGTGAACCCTGGCATTATGCCTACAACAATATTGGAGAAATTAAATCAAATAATTAACAGCTCACACAGCATTCCTGAAATGAAGCACACATTTTTTACCAAAGTTTAAGCTAATTCATAAACGCAACACAGTTTCATGCATGCTCAATATCTGTATAAAATACCCTTTTCAGCTCCTGTTAATAAATGTTATTTCAAATACACTATATTGAAATACAATCACAGGAATATAGCTATGGACAATTAAACCATTATTTCCCATCACAACATATTAAGTAGCATGAAAATGTGAGAATTGTCTTGAAGCCCCAGACAATATTTTATGCTCAGCACAGTTTTGCATGATGATGCTAGTCAAGCATGCATGGCCAAAACTAGAAAATAAAAACTATTCATTGTGTAAATTAAACATTTTGATTAGAGCATCACGTCAACAGTATGAACAGTAATGTACCATATGAAATTTAACTAGGTTGAATATGTAACTAAATCAATGCCTCAGGTCTAAGCTTTCTTAAATTCCCATAGCAATTATGAACATAATTATTTTAACTCTGTTGATCTGTAAAGAACCTCTTTAGTGGTTTCCCTGTTCTCCCCCACATACAGTATGGCAGTGCTTAATGTATTCTCCCCTACATATGCTGGAGCTTAAACACATGGACAATTATATGTACTGTATGTGTTTGTGTACAATTGCCCTGGAATGACGCTGCTATCATTTAGGATTTGCTGTACGGTGCAATAAATCAGGCAGTGTGAGGGTAGGTTGAGACACTTTACCCATCTAATAAATGAAATAACCAGGAATCAATGTGTTTTTTCTTCTGCAGTCTCAGCAAAAATGCATTGTAATCTTCGCATTGGTGTGCTGTTTTGCTGTGCTGGTGGCCTTGATCTTCTCAGCGGTGGATGTCTGGGGAGAGGATGAAGATGGTATAACAGAAGAGAACTGTAACAAGAACTGCAGGTGAGAGATCCATCTCTATTCTGGGCAGTTGTTACATCGCCTTGCTATAGATTAAAACACGGGGTCTCAAATCTTTTCTAGCATGAGAGCAACTTTATAATAAAAAGGCACATCCTC
This sequence comes from Esox lucius, assembly GCF_011004845.1. Classification (NCBI taxonomy): domain Eukaryota; kingdom Metazoa; phylum Chordata; class Actinopteri; order Esociformes; family Esocidae; genus Esox; species Esox lucius. The sequence goes on along the minus strand of NC_047574.1, from coordinate 14,424,467 downwards.
TCTCAAGCTTTCCTAGGTCCTTGGTGTCCAAGATAAAGTATTGCACTATGTTTAATAACATTATACTGGGTAAAATGAGTTATAAAGAAGGTTAATAAAGAATATAGGACAATTAGAAGATCATCTGAAAGAAAACCAAAACGTAGATTTCATGCCCACTTTGTTGTGAAGGTAGCTAGTTAATCTTCGCATTAGTGTTGAAAGAACACAACTCTGTTCTTTCTAAACATCTCGGGCTACAGTGTTAACATTTTCACAGCTAGTCTAACAGTCCAAGCACTGTGACCCTTCAGAACACAATAATTATGAGTAAAAATATAAAGGCATCAGACTCAGAGGATAGGTCTTCATTTAGTAAACACAATTATGTTTTTGAGGGAACCCAAACGTTTTGCAAGGAAATTCAAAACAATAGTCTTTAAAATAATATGAATGTGTATAGACAATTTATTTGAAGACTGTAGAATAATTGTTTGTATCTGTAAAAATATATTCTACTGGACTTCTGCTCTCTCAGTCTGAAAATTGTTCTTTGATCTAGTGGCTCAAAAGGTCATTATTAATTAAGAGGCTCTGCCATTAGACATCAAGACCCCATGCTGTTTGGATGTCCTTGTTTCAAATTGAACAAATAATGATCTGTTGTGTTACATATGACCACCCCAGCCTTTTACTTATTCCAGCCTTTATGGGTAGAAAAACACAGTAGCTACTGTAAGTAGCTTGTAAAACAATATGGACATACTGGCATAGCTGACACCATGGCAACCCCCAAACAGTGGTGGCCATGAACTCTGTGGGCCCATGCACCCATAATCTATGAACATTTTTATATTAATAATTATTCCAGTGAAGTATTTGTGTTATCCAATAATATACATGGAAGAAAATATCTTTTTTATTCATCTCTGGTCAACTTCTCATTTTTCTAATGTTTGACTATGATATTCATAGTAGTTAGTAAGTTTGGAATCAGGTAGGAGAGTGCCACACACTGGGCGTGTCTACACATTATTTGGCATGCATCTGTTTGAACTACAATGGAAATAAAAGGTCTACACACCCCTGTTAAAATGCCAGGTTCTTGTGATGTAAAAGAATGAGACAAAGATAAATCATGTCAGAACTTTTTCCACCTTTACTGTGACCTTTAATGTGAACAATTCAATTGAAAAACTGAAATTGGTGAATAATCTCACCTACTACTCTATATTTTCTGCCAGATCAGTCCTGTGTGTAGGGCAGTCTCTGTGGTGTTAATAAGCTGTACAGCTCAGTGGTTATTTCACACCAGTTTGTCACTTGAAAAGCAATTAATGATCTTGGCATTGGGGGGGGGGGCAGAACTCAGAACCTGTAGGGGGCCTTGACAAATGGCACTAACATCATAAACAGGGAGCGTGTATCATCTCATTTGTAAAAAGTTACAATCACGTGGCTAGCATGTAGAAAATGTTTTTCTACCTAAAATGGCCAACAAAATTAAGAGAGAACTGTGAGTCTGCTTGTCATCAAGTCAATGTAAAATGTCTAATGCAGCACTTATTATTTTAGATATTCTTGAAAAGGGTAAGGCTTCAATTGTCAGTGGACAAGAACTCTGCTTTCCCTGTTTAAAGGGGTCGCTGGTTCTACAATTGGGATGCCAGAATGCAGAACAGCTTTGACTGGGCTGCACAGATGAGACACCCTGGAGGCAGGGAGAGGAAGTTCCCCTTGCTGCTCAGGAGGCAAGCTTAACTGTTGTTGTAGTGGATGCGAGCTTCAAATAAAAAATTAGGCTGGTGACATTGACTACTGGCATTTAACCATCACAGGAATAATAAAAATGACCTCAATCTTATACACAGTAATCTCATCATGCTTAGAATGTTCTACCCAGCATTGTTTCTGAGAAGCTGGCTGGAGTATCAGTGCCACAACAAGAGTGGACACTTATTTGTGTCAGAAAACTATGGATAGAGATAAAAATGCAAAGGAAATGTAACTGAAAAACATACTGCAGGTGTTTCTGCTATGTATAATTACTGTACGTTGTCCCACTTGAGGGCATTCAATTGTTAGTCTGGCAATATGATACCAGTTTTCAGGCTTGTATGTATTTCAGACCGATAACATGGAAGGGGAATGAATCATCCATGTTTATGTTGCATGAAAGACTTCTTTTTTTGTAGATGAGTCTGAGGTAATCAGGCAGGGAAGGAACATGGCTGGTTATTAATCTTCTGGACACCTCTCTCTGTTCCATTAGCATGCTGTGATTATGCACCTTTGTTTGTGCACTGGCTCAGCTTGCCTGCTACCAGAATCTCTCTCCCCATCCAGACATTTAACCAAGCCCTAAAGCTACCCGGCATCTCCCTCCTCAATAAGGGTAGAACATGTTATTGTCACATCTAAAAAAAGATATGTTTTACTGTGGGGAGCTGGGCTTTGGAAACAAGATAGAGGCATTTCTCATACCACCAAATAGATCAATTTACTGTCCTGGCATCATATCAGTGAGGCAGAGTGGTACAGTAATTTCCCTCCACAACTTTAGAAATAAAGTCCTGTCCTGCGCTGATGGGTTTAAGCCACTAAGTCAGTTTAGTTTTTGTAACTTAGTGCTTAGTACAGTGTAATTACACATGTATTACACTGTTATAACCAGAGTTGGGGAGTAACGGATTACTAGTAACCCGTTACATGTAACGGCTTACTAGTAACCCGTTACATGAAACGGCTTACAAAAAAACTGTAACTCTTATCCGTTACATTACCAACTAAAATATTACAGATACTTTTGGAAAAAAAAGATTACTTTTGGATTACTTCAATTGAAAAAGAATAGTTGCGCGAAATAATTATGACACGTTGCATGTTTGATTTTTTTATATAATGTTTTAAAAACATTGCTATTTGAACCAAAATAACAATTGCGTGCCTCAGTTATTGTGTGTGATCATCATGCGCGCAAAGGTGGGCGCGCATAACCAGATTAGTGACCGACAAAGCACTAGTTTTATTGGTGAAAACAGAATGTATCTACAATAATATAAGCCACATCTTTCTCAGAACAATGATAACTTGATGTTATACATTTTTCAAATTTCAAGGTCTTTTTCTCAAACGCACCGAACAATACAGCCAGGAAGAGTTTCGAAGATTAGGAAACTATTTGTTTCATAGCTGTATGTAACATGGCGCTACCTTCAAGATAAAACATTATAAGGAATTTATCACGATATTTGAGGAGAAAATGTGTTGGGAAGCACTTTGCCAAAGGATGATGGTTTGCATTTGATGCAGCCACCTCAACTCTGTCCATACAGAGTGATCCTGCTTTTGCTTTGCATCACAGAAAACTGTTTTTATCATTGGCTGTTGAGCGCATTGAATTTAAGCTAAAAGTGCAGGTGTATAATTACACTTTATTTCTTTCATTTGCGTTTTAAAAATCCATCGCTGGTGGCCCTAATAATCACAGGTTACGTTCACGTGGGTACAATTTATTTGTGTGCCGGTGTTCACGATTGCAAACGTGCATTCGCATGCCTGGGGCTTTTGCATCGTTTTGACAACGTTTGTGGTTGTGGAGCAAAACATCAGCCTACTGCAGATTTAGTGTACGCAAGTGTATGCAAATTCAGTTTTTGGCCAGCTACGTAAACTCTACCATTGATTGATCCTGCAAAATGTTTTCAATTGGTTATAGGCTATTCCTATTTGTTTTCTAATGCCTTTTAATTTTTAAGTAATCTAAAGTAATTCAGAGTAATCAGATTATGTTACTGAGTTTGAGTAATCAAAAAGTTACTCATTACAAATGTGGACAGGTAACAGATTACATTTAAAAAGTAACCTGTAACTATTGGTAATTTCAACAAATGTTTATTGCAATGTTCTCTCTAAATATTATCCTATCTTATATGCTGCTGTTTAAAACCATTATGTCAAGTAGGTACTGTTCACAGTAAAAACCCTTCAAAAGTGATGAAGAGTTCTCACAAGTTTCTGCTCACAAGATCAGAAAGGTGTTTAGTATAAAAATAAATTATAGTACGATGTTGCTTGTTATAAATAATTAGAATAGCTGAATGGTATTTGATATGAACTGTCCAGTGGCATTTTTATATGTAAAAAATTGGTGGGGCACAAGCCATTTCAAAATATAGGATACATACTAGTAAAGCTACAAAACTCCAACATGCTTAACAGATAAGCATGGACACACTGACACTCGTCACCATCTATATCAATCCATCCAACAAAAAAATATGACCAATGCACGGACCAGCAACACAAAGGCAGGATGCTAAAATATGCTTTCACTCACCAAGACTGAGGGCTCACTTGAAGAGAAAGGTGGCGCGGTGGTTCTTCCTCTGGGCAAACTTTTCGATTACTTTGGGAATTAAGTCATGTAGCTGCTGAATCAGCTGGCTTTCGATGGACAACATGGCCAATGAGTCGCGGCTGTCCCAAGGGAAGGTTTTTTTACCCTCTTCAAGGTGGAAAAGTTCCTCTCTGACTCGGATGTCGTCATATGTGTTGTTATGATAATTTTCAGCAGAGTAACGTTCTCAGCAAAAGCCTCCTCTAGTTTGTTCTCATGGATAGATCTTAACAGAGACAGGGCCGTCTTACCAGTGTGAAACTCAGTGTGGCGGTACAGAGTGGTCAGCTCAGACTTCAACTTTTCCTTGTTTCCTAGAGGCCATAGTTTCACCGCAGTCAAGCTCAGATGTAGGGAATGACAGGACAAATTGTGGGAAGAGCAAGCTGTCAAGCAGCTTGGCAGCGATCAGGTGGTCACTTTGTGAAAACCTCTGCTCCACCTAGGAGATGACTGTGTCGCATGCCTCCTTCATCACCGGCGCTGTGCTGGTTACTCATGGGCCTGGCTAGTCCGTTCCATCGTGAAAAGCGGCAGGCCATTCATCAGTTTTCTTGCGAATATTCTGGACATTCTCCTTGAAACAGGTGAGCGCACTGCTAATCCCAGATGCATCGATGCTCCGTTTTTGCAGAGTGTTGTATAAAGCATCAACTTCTGGCATAAGAAAAAAAAAATGCCAGCAGCTGCAGAAAGGCTCGGTCCCAGAGTTTTTTTGACAGGCCATGTGCCTCACTTATGGTGGCCTCATCTCATCCTGGTTGTGTGCGTATGTCCTCCATACACAGGAGCAGCGCAGTGCGGTTTTCCCAAACTGCATTGACAGTTCTACTTTTTAAGTTCCATTGTACAGCAGGGGGCAGCAAGTAAATCTGCAAAAAAAACATCTTCAAGATGCTCATCCTTGCTGAACAAAGTTGCTGCAAGGTCAGGATCAGCTGGTGAGCATAGCAGTGAACAAACACCAAGTCGCTTTACTTCAAGTTTCTCCTCCAAATTAAGGGTTTCAAAGCGGTGCTAGAGTATGAAATCCCCTTTATTCATTTTCTCAAGTTATCTAGTGTTTGTCCAGCTAACAAGCTAGCTAAGACAATCTACGCTCCTCGCTCTTCTTGCCGACTAATGTTGGCGCCAGACAGACAGTCTGAAATACAAAATTACGCTCTAGTGGAGCTACCAGCTGTCAGCCCCACCAGGCATCAATTTTGTGTGATCTACATTGATCACACTAACATTCTAAGCATGCGTATTAATATTTTCACACGTACAATGTACATTGCATTGTGAGAGAGGGGCTAGCCCCACATTCACGCTTAGCCTATGGCCTACTACTGCAGAACGCAGTCTGAAGCAGCAAGGCAAGGACCAATGAACATGAAATAAAATCCTAACACAAATGATATGCAATTTAGGAAGATGCTATATTCATAGATAATACATTATAGGAAGTAATCTTTATGTTGACAACATAATTTTGTGGCAGTTCTTTCTGTTGCAGTTCTTTCTGTGCACCACCTGCCCCTAATGACCAGTCGTCCCTGGAACTGTCACAAGGTTTTCACCTCTCATAGACATTATTTTATTTTGTGTTGTACTACTGCTTATTTGTATTTATTGTAATGTTATAAATTGTTTTATGAGAACAAAAATCTGCACAGTATATGCATCTATTTAAAGGCAGGGAGATGAGACAAACAACGGGAGTGCATTTTTTATGTACATACAGTATGTAATCAAAATGCAGGATATATTCATAGCATATTGATCATATCTAATTTAACTCAGTCTTCCATGAAACTGGCAAATTAACTGTTCTATTTCAATTAAACATAATGCAGTTATTTATATTGCATGTTTTTTAGCATTTTAATCATTTAGTAGACACTCTTACCCCAAGTGAGTTACAATAATGACCGAATACATTTATTATATTTCTTTGCACATTTCTGAACATCCCCGGCTCTCTATGCCTGAGCTATCTTGTTAAAGTTCAGTTCAGATATCACGTCATTTTGTTGACAGATATTAATTTGCTGTGGTCCTTGCCACAGAATAATTTCCTATTGTCCTTAATGTTTCAGACCACTTCCTAGCCTGAGAACACTGCTGAAAATGAGGTAAACATATTGGATTTTGTTTGTCAGCCCAAGTGCTTCAGACACATTGCATGCTATTACCAAGGAGGAGTGGTTCCTGCTTTATTTTTCTAGGTCATTAATTCATACCATTCATACATTTTTCATGCTGGGAAATGATTTAACACTAGAGGGAAAATACAGTAAACCATAAAAAACAGAAATGGGATTAATCAAGGAAATTGTGAATGCAGATATACAGCTCTAGAAAAAATTATGAGACACTCCTAATTTTTCTTAAATCAGCATCTCTACGTGTATGGCAGCCATTCCATTCCAGTGTCTGTTACATTCCAGCACAGACACACCACATTTTACTTAATGAGGTACTGATTAGGTGATTACCTGAAACAATTCAAATTTAACGAGGAAAAGTATAAAAACCACCGCTGTGGTCATCACTATACTCTTACAATAGGACCAGATGGATGGCAAAAACAGTGCAAGTAATACCTCATCAGTAATTTGAATTTAAAAAAAACTATTCAGCATGACAAAAGAGTTGAAAATAAAAGCTTTGAGTGAGGAAAAGAAGGGTTCAATTCTGGCTTTACTGACAGTGAGCATCAGGTTGCTTCCATCCTTAAAATTTAAAAAATGGCTGTTCATAAGAACAAGGTCAAACAACAGGCATTGGGGACAACAAAGCTACAGACTGGCAGAGGGTGACAATGACTGCCCACTGACCGAGATGACCGTCAACTCTTTCGAATGTCACTCAACAACCGTAGGATGACATCAAGTGACCTACAAAAAGAATGGCAAACAGCAGCTGGGTTGAAGTGCATGGTGAGGACGGTTCGAAACAGGCTCCTATGGGCAGGGCTGAAGTTGTGCAAAGCTAGAAAAAAGAACCTTCATCAATGAGAAGTAAAGAAGAGCCAAGCTGAAGTTTGCAAAAGACCATAAGGATTGGACCGTAGAGGAATGGAGTATGGTCATCTTCTCTGACGAGTCAAATTTTCAGCTTTGCCCAACACCTGGTCGTCTAATGGTAAGACGGAGACCTGGAGAGGCCTATAAGCCACAGTGTCTCGAACCCACTGTGAAATTTGGTGGAGGATCGGTGATGATCTGGGGATGCTTCAGCAAGGCAGGAATTGGGAAGATTTGTCTTTGTGAAGGATGCATGAATCAAGCCATGAATATACATTTGTTTTCTTTGCATTATTTGAGGTCTGAAATTAATGCATCTTTTTATTTTGACCAGTTGTTGTTTTCTACAAATAAATACTCTAAATGATTATATTTTTATTTGGAATTTAGGAGTAATGTTGTCAGTAGTTTAAAAAAAATGCATAAAATATTGTCAGGGCTGTAAAACCAAACTGACAGGTGGTGAGACAATGACCACCTCATTAAATTCATAACAAATATGGGATATGGTAAGGTAACATTAAGCTCCTCAAATATCCTAAGCTCTTCAAAGAAAGTATTGTTGATCATACATGCACTAAACCACTATAAATAAACAAACATTGGAAGTAGCATTAGTGCGGAGACAGATTAAAATTATCAGTCACTCCAAGCTTTATTTTCCATTACAATCCAAAAGATATAGCATTTTGGGATCTTTGTCCATGGAAGAAGCATATTGAGTTTTGTCACCTTGATAAGAACGACTGCTAAATAACTAGGATGTGAGATCGGTCATTCAGTGCCAGAGTAGCAGCGTTTTCACAAAATTGCAAAATATCCATCATGGCAGGCCTTGAGGCAAATATGTTGCCTGTAAGGATTTGCCCCACGTGGCGCTGCGTGCCCTCTCCAGCTCTCCACCTCGCCAGCGAACTAACCACCTCGCTAGCGTACTAACCACCACGCCAGCGTACTAACCACTGCGCCAGCGTACTAAACACTTCGTCAGCGTACTAACCACTGCGCCAGCATACTAACCACCTCGCCAGCGTACTAACCACTTCGCCAGCGTACTAACCACCTCGCCAGCATACTAACCACTTCGCCAGCGTACTAAACACCGCGCCAGCGTACTAACCACCTCGCCAGCGTACTAACCACTTCGCCAGCGTACTAACCACCTCGCCAGCGTACTAACCACTTCGCCAGCGTACTAAACACCGCGCCAGCGTACTAACCACCTCGCCAGCGTACTAACCACCGCGCCAGCGTACTAACCACCTCGCCAGCGTACTAACCACCGCGCCAGCGTACTAACCACCTCGCCAGCGTACTAACCACCGGCAAGAGATGATGGCAGCAGTGCATCCCACGGTACACACCTGCTCCCCATCACTCATTACCTTGTGTATACGTATGATTTAGTCAAAACCAGGCCATTGGTGTCCAAGATGCTTGCATGACAAATGTTGTCCTCAGTATCAGACCAGATCTGCTTAAAGAATTCTCTTACAGTGAACCATTGCCCCCACAATGGAATTGGGGAAGGAATGTGGATCAGTCTCTGTACGTATGTCAGATTTCACTGTGGTGGACAATGATCTATACAGATACTGTGAGCAGGTCTGGTCTGCATAGAGGTGAGCATCCGTTTCAGCACTAAGGCAGCCCACTGTGAGCGCACATTACCCACACTCATTTACCAATCCCAAAGCGCAGCCGCGAGTGATACTCAAGTAGACGGAACTTCAGAGATTTTTAAAGCCTAACTTTATCTCTTAGATGATGGGCACATTTTTCAGTTTAGTCCATCACATGAATAAAGCTACTATCAAGTAGGTCTACCTAATCCTAGCAGCAAGGGAACGGGCAGAAAGTCTGTTGCAACGACACATTGGAGTGGAGTGGAATATTAAATGGTGGGATCATTTTATAGCAGAATCCAAGGCTCTGTGAATATGAATGTCACCCATTGATGGGTTACCAGACTACTAGATGCCCGAAATGTATCACAATGTTTTAATGATTTCCATTTAACACACCAATTTAAGCAGAGCAATTAAGTGTATTGTAATTGTACATTACTGACACAAATGTCTAAAATATATTTCTGTGTAATGTCTTCCATCTTCTGTGTTGATTTACATTTTTAATCCCTACCCATGTTCCACTGGAGGCCTTTTGTCTCTTGTCAGGTCATCACTGTAAATAGTGTTTGTTCTAAAAATGAACCAACCCGTTAAGTGAATTAATGAATTCAATAACTGGAAATATTCAAACATTAAGACATATGGATTCATTCCAGAAATTAAATTTAACAATCTCACAACCTTGGCCTGATAATGGCTTTCATTGCATTATACTGCAGTGGCTTGGACAATTCATTCAGACTGCTGATGCTGGAAGAACTTTAAGTCTGTCTGGTTACTGTATATTGTCTGACAAAGGAAATGTCTTGGATGCTACTGCTGGAAGGTCTGCCAGAAAAAGTAAACAGTGTTCATTCATAAACAACTGGGTGCACAGAGTAATGTAGTACTTTGAGTCTGACTGGACCAGTACTTAGCAAAAAATGTTTTGACAAACTCTTCTCTTGCCGCTTGTTTTATTATATGCAGTCATGAAAATACGTTTACATGAATAAAGTTATATAAAATAAATAACAGTATATTTATTGTACTTTAACATCAGAAACAGTGGCTTCCACTAATGGAGTAATGGAAGATGGCTATGAGCCTTTTCTAGGCCATCACCATCAGAAAACTGTAGTATTTGGTTTCGAGCCTGCCACTACACAGTCTTGGATCAATATGTATCTTGTAAAAAGACATTCAACACCAGCAATTAGACATGTACAGCAATGCACAGAATGATCACATCTAAGTGGCTATCCATCATGTAGTCATTAATAGAATCTTTAGATTAACCTTAAGTACTAAGGTAGAATATCCTCATGTTTATTAGTTTAGTAGATTTTGGTACTAATGGTTTCATACACTATGAATTGCAGTGTGCTCCGTTTGACAATTGGGCATAAGTTAACAAGTTTACTCAAACTGTATCTGAAATGTACACACGGAAAAGTGACTTTTTAATGACAAAACAGATCTATCTGTACTTCCTCTGTACATTAATGGTATAAAAACTTAACAACTGAAATAAAGAAGTCCAATCTCAATGATTTTATTAGAGGTGTGTGCTTGGTCAAAAATAGTACCACATGTTAATATGGATGTTTTTGAAAAAGTACATAATATGTGTAATTCTAGTAATAGACTGCCATTAGACCTGCATAATGGTATTCAAATTATATTGGAGGATCCGGAGCTCAGAATCAAACCTGTCAAAAAAATGTTCTTAGCTCAGGTCCTGACGCATGAATGATTCAGCTAGATTCACACATTGTTAAATAACTTGCAAATTTAAAATTGCAATAGGAATCTTTCATCGTAGGCAGTGAGCTACCAAGCCAGGTAAGGTTAGATATTTATTTAGCAAACTGACCTAGCTAGCTATAGTTTACTTGAACAACAATACCGTTTCCAAGGGCTTTTTCAAATAATTGATTTGTGTAAGCTACAGGACCCAGGGAGAAAACCATCAGTCAAACTAGTGAACACGTTTACCAGTTTCTGAAGGTTCACTGTGTTACTGTAAAAATTCGCTAAAAAGCACAGAGAAAATACATATTTAGCCAATCCGAAATTGTGAAGAATGGTAAGAATGTTGTGTCTGGCTATAGGTTTAATGTGCTTTTATTTGTTTTCCTTTTTGTGGTATGATAAAACAGATCAATTCTGAAGGCTCCAAAAGTTAATTTCTCCTAGTATGCCTTTCAATATATCTTTTGTTGGGTGTAATTGAGTACTTTTTTTTTTATCTAGCCAACACATCCAAAATAGGTAAATTCCAAATCCTAAGTAGATCAATGAAAGCCCTAGAAAATGTATAGCAGTCCTAAGTAGATCAAATGAAAGGATGATGCCCTAGAAAATGTTTTTATTAGTTCAGTAAGAGCTTTTTCAGTTGGTCATGGAAGACAGCAACCCTTCTAGTAACACATAAACCAGAGGTATTCAACTCACAGACTTTCAGTTGTTCCATGTATTTTATCTATTGCAGAGGGAGCTAACTTGGTAGACTTGTCAGCTAATAATCAAGATCTTGATTAGTAAATCAGATGTGCCTGTTCAGGGCTGCAACAAAATTGTGGAACATCTACAGTGGATATAAAAAGTCTACAAACCCCTGTTAAAATGCCAGGTTCTTGTGATGTAAAAGAATGAGACAAAGATAAATCATGTCAGAACTTTTTCCACCTTTAATGTGACCTATAACGTGAACAATTCAATTGAAAAACAAACTGACATTTTTGGAGGGGGAAAAATAAATGGTCTGATGGTTTCATCAGACCATAACACATTGTCCCATATGCTTTTGGAAGACTTGTTTGTTTTTGCAAATTTCAGCCGGGCTTGGATGTTTTTCTTTGTAAGAACAGGCTTCCATCTTGCCACCCTACCCTATAGCCCATTCATATGAAGAATACAGGAGATTGTTGTCACATGTAGCACACAGCCAGTACTTGCCAGAAATTCCTGTAGTTCCTTTAATGTTGCCGTAGGCCTCTTGGAAGCCTACCTGACCAGTTTTCTTCACGTCTTTTCATCAATTCTGGAGGGCCGTCCAGTTCTTGGTAATGTCTCTGTTGTGCCATATTTTCTCCACAGTTTTCACTGTGTTCCATGGTATATCGAATGCTTTGGAAATTATTTTGTACCCTTCTCCTCACTGATATCTTTCAACAATGAGATCCCTTTGATGCTTTGGAAGCTCTCTGCGGACCATGGCTTTTGCTCTGAGATGCAACTAAGAACATTTCTGGAAAATCCTATTAGAACAGCTAAACTTTATTTGTGATTAATCAGAGTCATTTTAAATGATGGCAGGTGTGTAATGACTTCTATTCAACATGAGTTTGAATTTGATTGGTTAATTCTGAACACAGCCACATCCCCAGTTATAAGAGGGTGTGCACACTTATGCAACCAGGTTATTGATTTCAGTTTGTTTTTCAATTGAATTGTTCACATTATGGGTCACAGTAAAAGTGGAAAATGTTCTGACATGATTTCTCTTTGTCTCATTCTTTTACATCACAAGAACCTGGCATTTGAACAGGAGTGTGTAGACTTTTTATATCCACTGTAGCCTGACAAGGGTTTAATACCTCTGCAGGAAACCATTGTTCTTGTCCATCTCAGTGATAATGTGTTAGGTGGAAAGTGTTTTCAAACATAGTGTAGGAGGTAAACAGATGAAAGTCTGCTAATATGCCATCCCAAGGCAGCTGCCCCAGTTACTGAAGATTCAGTGGCTAATATAGACAAATTAGCTCTTGAAGACTAAAACATCTATTTTACATTTCCTCATGAGAATCATTTTTGGGGGTGTTTCTCCTAAATACAATGTATCAACATTCTAGTCTTAAACTATAAGCATGAAAAGCAGCCATTGGTTTTCATTAGATCGGATGTTTTTCACTTTTTTATCACAGGATAGTGCTCGTAGAGAATATTCCAGAAGATGTCACCTTCTCTGAGAACGGCACGGCACACCTCCCCCTCTCAGTCGGCCTGCATGGCCTGCTGGAAATGGCCTTTCGCTCCGTGGAGATCGTGTCTCCTCAATGGAACCTGAACTCCTCTGTCTATGACTCAAGCTCCCAAAAATCTGCTGGGCAGGTAGGTTGTCCTGTATGGCTCAGTTGGTAGCACATTTTATGTTCAACACCTAACACTGTGGGTTTACTTCCTTGAAACGTGTTGTTGGCATCAAATGCAAAATGGACATGTATTTTTCCATAAATAACATTTCTCAGTTTCTTTGTACTATTTTCAATTAAATATAGGGATACGTGATTTTCACATCATTGCATTCTGTTTTTATTTGCATTTTACTCAGCGTGCCAACTTTTTTGGAAACAGGGTTGTATATAGATGTGTAAATGTGTGTGTATAAGCAGCAGCTAGATCTAAGAGCATGAGAACAGAGGAGAGGAAACATGGGTGTTAGGAAGAGCTTCTGTTACATAGAGGAGAGTGGCCCGTTTTGAGGCCCAACTGGTTCAGGTCAAGGAGATTGTTCTGAAAAAGGTAATAAGAGTTGTTTGGAGACAGCATTCTCAAGTGTCTGGGAAAGGAAATATGGATGGGATATCCTCGGAGGAGTCAAGTGTTGATGAGGGATGAGTTGATGAGTGAGGTAAGTAATGGGAGAAGGTCACTTGAGATGGTCTGGAGAAGGGAGGAAGTGGGGTCAAGAGGGCATGTCAGCCGGCCATCACTAGCTGCAGGAAATGTAGCTCAAGGATAACATATGGTAAGAGTGGGGGAAAGCGAGACCAGAGGTGGCAGCCTGAAGGGCTCAGGTAGGGATATACGGTTATAGCCTAGCCTGAAAGTAGTGAGGGGGAGTTCCCCTTGCTGCTACATAAGCTAACACCATGGTCTAGTAGTGCATGTACTGATTGCTTCAACTGGAAGCCAGTTAAGTGTGTGAAGGAGCAGGGTGACATGGGAGAACCTAGGAAGGTTGAACACCAGGTAAGGTGCTGCATTCTGGATGTTTTACATGAGTTTGATGACACAAGGAGGGACCCCAACCACCAACGAGACCATGTGACACAGTATGATGACCTATGGTGATGCTGTTGATTGTGTTCCTGCCTACAGGGTTGGGCTTTGCTGCAGAGATTGCAAGGGCTGAAGAAGAAGGGAATCAGTTTGAAGATAGCCAGTGGAATGATCGACTCCGCAGAGCTCAAGGGCCTTTCTCGTTACAGTGAGTCCTGTTCTAACTACATTACCTCAGGGAGGAGGGAAGCTACATCAGGACTTGCTCATCTTACATACAATACCAACAAATCAAACATTCTGAGACTTCAATTTCTGCTTTCTGTGTCTTTTCCGACATGTGTAGGTGAGGTGCACTATATAAACATGACTGCCCTGACCAAAGGCTTTCTGCACTCTTCTTTCTGGGTGGTGGATAGGAAGCACATCTACATCGGCAGTGCCACCATGGACTGGAGATCACTGTCCACGGTATCTGTACAGATTATATTAATTGCATTTAATAAATTATATTCACTACATCATATCACCTACTGTTGTATATTTCTGATACATTTATATCCTGTTCCACCAATGAGAACACCTCATAAGGACTAATATGTGCCTAGGATTTATTTCATAAATTACTCTGCAATAAATATTCAAACACTTCTATACAGAGGGGTTCAGGTGGACCTTCACATCAGCAAACAAAGAAAATGAGGAGTGTTCAATGACAAATCTTTTGGAAAATGCTTTTTAAGACAAACTGCCAAATTGAACAAATTCTAGACAAGGAGAAAAGATAGAGATGGGCAGGTTACTCTGAGGAAGATGCCAGTTGGGTGCCAAAATGTCAGTCACTTGCACATATCTTATGGATTGCATATGGGTTAAAGAGTAAAAAGTAATTTATCGCTGCCTTTTCTGGATTTCTTTTTGGCAGTTGTTCTTGGTAAGCTTTTTTTACAGTTACAAACACTGGGAGATTAGCATCCAGTAATTGGCTCAGGTTACACAACTTACTCAATATGAAAGAGAAGAAACAGATGGCAGGAAAGTTAAACATCTCAATGAAAGCAAACAAATATTCTGAAGTAATTGTGTCGGGATATTGTTTTATGTCTTGTGTAACAGGAAAAAATGACCACAGTTCATTTAAGTGTCACCCTGTTTCTGTCAATCTTTAGCTGAAATATACCCTCACTGAAACCCCACTGTGGGAAGAGCCTGGTGATTGGAAGTGCCTTTTCTAGGGCCAGAACAAGGAAGAAGAGAGAGGGGTAGTCAGGGCTGAAGAGGAGAGAAGCCCTGGGATAAAGAAGGGAGGACAAGGGGGATGAAGTGTGGGGAGTAGGAGATGCGAGTAGATAAAAAAAGGAAAGGGGGTATGGAAGAAGAGGATTTAAGGAACAAAAAGATGCAGATAAGATAGTGAAGAAAAACCTTATAACTCTGAGTTGTCACTTTGTTGTATTTCAGATGAAAGAACTGGGCGTCATTGTCTACAACTGCAGCTGCCTTGCACTGGATCTGCACAGGGTGTTCAACCTCTACTGGCAGCTGCAGTATAAAGACTTTATACCATCTATGTGGTCCAAGAGGCTGAGTGCCCTGTGGAACAAAGAAGAGAACCTCCCACTTCTCTTCAACAACACAAAGTCCGATGTCTTTGTTTCTGTGAGTCACTACTTATATTCTCACCTACAGCTTCATGCTCAGAGTCAGTGGTTGATCTTAAAGATGTGACCTTATATGGCATTCCTTTCAAGGTTTGGTCACTTAGTCCGGAAAAAAGTAATGATTCAAAGGCTAAAACACACAACCCCTGGCGATTAAAATTTGAGCCCCAGCTCAGCTAATTGTGCCATTCCTCTGCTTCCCTCCACATTCCTGTCTCCCAGTCATGGAAATACTGTTTGTTTAGTTGCTTTGGCACTATCAGTACTATGGTCCAGCGTTTCAAAATAGTACATAACTCCAAACAGATCATACTTGTAAACCATTAAATCTTGCATTCAAAACAGCTGCTTTTGCTTTATTTGGTTTGTAAACATATTTTACCACAATATCAGAGATTCAGCCACTAGGTTTTTGGTGAAATACAGCAAGTACATTCGTTAACTCATCAAAACATAACATAATGCAATTGTTTCAGTTTAGTCATTGAAACAATCAGTTAGTCCAAGTCCAAACAATAAGACACATGTTTTTGTACTAAGAGTGGTGAAATGTCATAATGTGTGAACTGTGCCAAAGTGTCTAAAAAAAACTGTAATATACACATAAGGATGTAATGGATGGCCAGGCTTGACTCTGTGGTTAGTTAGAATACATTTTTTTCATCTGCGCATTGAACCTGGTTTAATCAAAGCTCCAATAACTTTAAGCAAAGTCCAGGCACTGACATTCATGTGTTGATGACAGTATAAGCTTTTTAATGGCAAGACTTCCAAATATTTTGCTAGTATGGAGGTAGTATCTAATGGAACTTCTGGAACTCAAGACTTGACAAAGGTCTGAAATTCTCTAATTGTGATTTGTGGAGAATATGTTACATCTCAAACAATCTTTTTCACTGTGTGATGGGGCATAATACACTTGTTAGCACTTCCATGCAAGTTCAGGACAACTCCAGTTGATTTAAACATCTAAATTATCACTTATAGCAAAGAGGGTATTTCTTTGACTTGTAATAATTTTTTAGAGCCATTGCCAAATTTATGAAGGTCAACAACCTTTTGCCTCATAAAATGTTTTGTTCTCTGACCATGTTGATAGACGACTAAGGGAGGGCATTTGTGTCACCATATTTACACCCCAGTGAAACAGTAAAACAACTTAAGAGTTCCTAATGATTCAGATTAACCTGAAACCATTATATATCAAATATATACAGCTCCGGAAAAGTTTAAGAGACCACTGCACCTTTTTCTTTCCTTTCCAAAAATTTCCAAAAGTAAGGTTTTGATTGAGGAACAGAATGGTTAAAGTTAAGAGACCACTGCAAATTGAACGCTTGTTCTTCACTCAAAATATTCCTTTTCAACTTTTTTGGAAAGGAAAGAAAAAAGTGCAGCGGTCTCTTAATTTTTTTCCAGAGCAGTATGATTAATAGGAAGAGGCTTCTATTGTATTGGATTGGATGCCAATAATTGTGATATGTTTTTTGAGAAAAATGTATATTTCTTCATTAAGAAGTAGTTTTTATGTAATTATTTTACTGCAATTAAAGGGATAGTTTGTCCAAAAATACTTTTTTGGTGACAGTCCCTTTACCCCAAGTTTGGCCTTCAGGCACAGTCATTTTTTTAAACAATCCATTATTCATCTCTGTCTCAGTCAGTAATTAGCATTATTAGCTCGTGCACATGAATGGAAACCGTATGCACCCCATTCCTTCGGGAAGTGTATACACAGTAAACAAGAGTTAGTATTCGCTAGTTACCTATTTCGTCTTTGATATTCACCATCGGAGTATCAAGCCTATATATAGGAGGCAAATTTTTCGGGGGATAGAGCCTTGTTCTAACAATAATACACAGATGATGAATTTACCTAATAGAAGCTTGGACAGCAGCTAAAGGGGGCGATGGGGAAGACTTTAATCCCCAACACTTGCCCAGAATATCCGGAGGCAATATGTACTTTGTGTATTATAACATAGCAATCGGAATAATTACTTGCAATCTGTCCTGTCTTCACCGGTTGAACTGGGCTAACTTGACGGAATTGCATTTGTCTTTAGTCCTCTTCTAAGTGAACATGAGTCACAATCTTCTGTATTAAAAGGTTTCTTGCAAAAATTGTATGTCTCGTTGGCAAAGTTGCTCTATTGATTCTCCCACAATACGACTCGGGAGAGTCAGGGGTATTGTCCCAATTGCTGAGTGGGTAGAATTTAATTAACTCAAGACCTACAAGCAGGCAAATGAGCAGGCAGACTTTGCCATCGATACAAAGGAAATCTATTTTCACATAGCTTGATGAGGTTAAAGTTCTCGCTCACCTCGATGACATCACTGAAGAACAGGAGCTATGTGTGGTGGCTATAGGAAATAGTTTGCTAGTGCCAGTTTGAATTCAGCCTATTCTGCCGGCTGTCTCATCAGTGTACCGTTATAAAACATCAATGCTACCACGACAGATTATTGAATGTAGCTGGAATTGTTTTGGAGTAGTTTTCCGTTTGCAATGCAGCTTTGTGATAGCGGTATGAAACGTTTCCATTCATGAATTTGGATGATGCTAATAGCACTAATTACAGATTGGGATAGAGCTGAATAATGGATTGTTTGAAAAAATTACTAAGTGCCTTCTGAAATATCTCTTGGTAAGTGAACTTTGAGAACTATCTGTTTAAAAATAAGTTCTTCCTCATATTTTTAGTGTAAGATGAAGCTGACAAACAACTATTAAATTTCTCAGGCTTTTTTGCTCATCTTTAAAAGGAGGACAATCATTCTGGAGGGCACTGTATATCAAGAAACAAAACAAAACAACATTGAAATGGGATCTATTCGATGAAGGTCCAAGTGATGTATAGGCTACATATTAAATAATAACTGAGCAGTCAGTTTTCCTTTCAGAGAGGACATGACAAAGATTTGCTTCAAGAGGTGTGGCTGTGTTGATCATAATGATCGTGGCCTAATGATAACCACAATGATTGATTACATCTACAGTGTATAGCCCTGGCATTGACAAGAAGTCAGAGTTGCCTTCTCTCCAGTGATTTAAGTGGCTCTTATCTTGTGGCAGAGCTCTCCAGATGTCTTTTGCCCCAAAGACAGGACCGTAGACCTCGATGCCATATCCTACGTGATTCAAACAGCCAAGAGGTTCATCTATATATCCATTACAGACTACCTGCCTCTCACTATCAGGAAAGCTCACAGGTGAGCCATTTTCAACATCGACAGCCCTAATGATCTTATGCTAGAACTCTCAGTTTTGAGTGGCTATAGGAGAGTAATAAAACTGACATGATTATTCTTTTCAATTATGTGAAAATGTACCAGGTACCTATTAGATAAGAGCGTGTAACACTTTGTTAACTGGGCAGATACTGGTCACGTATAGACGGGATGCTTCGAGAGGCCTTGATCCTAAGGAACATCAAAGTACGCCTGTTAATAAGCTGCAGGGAGGAGACTCACCCCTTGACTTTTAACTTTGTGTGGTCCATGAAGACCCTTTGTATGGAGCTGGCCAACTGTTCAATGGAGGCTGTAAGTGTGCATGACTTTATTGGACACATAATATACATACTGCATGTTATCAGGCACGTCATTATCGCCTCTACATATCTGTGGCAAATCATGTTAAGCATAAACCGCTAAACTAGTCCGTCTGTGTATTTTACGCAGAAGTTCTTCAACTCCCGGGAGCTGAGAGATGGCACACTACAGGGAATCAATCATAACAGATTCATGGTGACAGACAGTGCTGTGTATATAGGTGAGTTGACCTGCATGATTTTCAGATCAGAAATAACTCCTTTGCGAATTAATAAGCAATTGGATTTTTGATTCAATTGTTCTGGTCGGTGGTTGGTGAGGGGATTTGTTTGCTTGTGATGGGTTGACGGACAGGATGGTACTTTGATTCTGTATTTCTGGTTTATGCTTTTGACTGGTGTTTATTGTCCTATAGGTAACTTTGACTGGGTTGGAAATGAGTTTACATTCAATGCTGGCGCTGGCATGGTGATCAGTCAGGCCGAGGGTGTGGGGGTTAGGAACTCAACATTGGTGGAACAGGTAAGGGTTACATTTGAGAGGGACTGGTATTCACGCCACACCAAGAACCTGCAGGCTAACAAGATCCCAGTCTGCAACAAGCACCAGCTGAACCAAATGGCACATCTCAAAATTACCACTGAACCAACAGAAAGCAGTAGGAGTGAGGAAACTCCCAATGGCTCCCTGTGAATCCAAAGACACATGGTGCATTACAAGGCTGATTTATAAAGGCCTGAGGAGAAGAAAAACAGTTTGAAAGCTAACATTGGACACGATGGAAACAATATATGGACTTAATGTTTTTTAGAAGTAAAGTTTTCCCATCATGCCTGCTGCTTATTTCATCTTCTAAGACTGTTTTTTACAGAAAATATTCACGGAAAAGGAACTGTTGTAGTGAATAAATGTTCTATTTATTACTGAACCTCAGTAAATATAGTTCATTGGTTAATTCATTTTGCCAATAATGTCTTCATCGTTTACCAGATCCCTTTAAAACCTTCTCTGGCCAGAACCCAGTTGGAACTTCACAGACTGCAGAGATACAGATACAAATCTAAAGAGTCCCAAGACTCTTCAATATACATATTCAAGTGCAAAATGATTTCTGCTTCAACCAAATGAATGAAGGCCATGTGTCTGTGGAATGAAACAGCTGAATGAAGGAATGAGAAAATGATAGACTGCCCTGTCATGTCATGACCTCAGCTGACTCTTAAGGTAATAACATCTATTGAGTGTTTATTGTTTCAGAATACAGATAATTATGCCTTATTGGCGTTCATCTATTTTGGTATTATTTCTAAAATTTGTGTTAGTCCCAATTATAATGTTTAGTGATTTACGTTGAATGTCATTATGACAGGTTTTATCTCAGATTCTTACCACAGTTGATTCTTACTACAAATGATTCTTACCACAATTGATTCTTACTACAACTGATTCTTACCACAGTTGATTCTTACTACAATTGATTCTTACCACAGTTGATTCTTACTACAAATCTGGCTGATTCCGCAAGTTTACATTTAAACGCTGTGTATTGATTAAATGTAACTTTGCATGATCGGGTGGCTTTGTGAGGCAAACATATTTACAGATATTTTAAGATAGTCATCTATTCTTTATATTGTCTTTGTTGGGGGAACACTCAAAAGTGTAAGAAAAGTATACATTTTGAATAGTGCTATAGGGATTATATATGTGGTTTTAACTATGATATTGAATTCTTCATGACATTGATATTGAACAGAAAAACAACCAGAGTCAACGACATACTAACGTTGTAGGCTGAGCTGCTGTTTAAGGTCTACTGAATTTGCTAACATTGTTACAAGTTCAATTGTCAATTGGACATGAATTTACCTAAATTGATTCCTTAGGTTCCCATGAACAATTAGCTTTCTTTTTGGTATAACTCAGCTATAAAAAGATGTTTGATCAGTGAGACAACCTCTTCTTTTTAGATGCAAATTCTGACTTAAAACATACAGGACTGCTTTAGCTGGAGGGAAAATTAATTAATTAAAGACTGCTACAGTAGACATTTCCAGTTCCCCAAAATATTTTTTTGAACTAAGACCTTACACACTGCCAAACTTAACTCTGGTAACTACAGCATCGCTCTTTACATTGCCCTCACAATATAGGCTGTGTACCTAATGATCTACTACATCTTTTTATGAACATGTCACTCCAATCAACGTTTGTAATATGCTTATTTGTTGCGTTTGATGGGCACTACATATATTTAATTCTGATGTCTGGTATTTATCTTTTCATTGCCTTTCTACTGCAGTATATGTACAGTAATAGGAGAACACAATGTATACAAGTTGTTCTCGTCTTAAATATTCTGTTTTTATTGTGGTTCTTTTATAAACCTATTTTAACAATATTTGGGAAAATATCCACTGTATATTGAAGACATTTTGTCAGTGTTAACCAGTATACAAATGTATAATTACAAACATCCATGATGTAAACTGCACTTGTGCCAGATAGTGTTCTTAAATGTTAAATCCTACAGTAAATGTATGAAAATAGTACCCTTTAACTATGTCCTCTTGTCAAAAAGTATCTGACTGCTTTTGGTGCAACAGACCAGAGGGCTATTTTCTATATTGTTTAGGAATGCACTTTATGTCTCTGTACACTAAACATGTTTTCTTCTTCACTTACTTCTTTTATTTTATTACCCACATGAATATTTTGTCCTTGAAATATTTCAATTAAACATAATTCTACTGATGTTTCTGAGCATGGGTGGCTTCAAAGCCTCCGAATTGTTAAATATAGCACATTGGCAATAACGAGTTTGTATAGAATAACATTGGGTGTGTCCCAAATACTATAAGCCATCCTTGACGAACTGTTGCCACCTACAGTTAGATAAAGGCAACGTTATCTCCCCTGCAGACTGGCATGTGGGTTTAGACATTTGACATGTACATCCACATTGGGTCTTCATGCTATATGGTAAATTAGTTAATTAAGCTGCATGATTGTCAAATTCATATAATAACTTGGATACTGTAGTAAAGTTGATCACACAGTTATTGAAAAAGCACATTGAATCACATCTCATTTCACCCATAGACTGTCCAAAAAATAGGCTGTACCTGATCTAACTTTCTGGGATTTTTTAGACATAAAGATCTGGCAGTTCCTGAAGCTTCTGAACATGTGCTGGTAGATTATACCTTTGTTTCCAAATGTATAAATAAGCAGAGTATGTTATGGATTACAAATGTGTAGAGACACTTTTCTTACATGTATTTTGCTCAATTTTGGCATGCTCACTGCTTGCATGTCTTGCCTTTATGAACTGTATATTATAATAGACAGAGCCTTCTTAGAATACATGAATATTTAAAAATACAAAGGGAGTGTTTATTATAACCTTGTTGCATATTTAATTGATACATTTAATGCTTACTCTTAATAAAACATGTTCTGACATGTATTGTGGTTTTATTCAGTGCCTATACTGTCCAGCCCCGCCAAGCTCTGTAATGTCAAAAATCATGTAGAATCCAGACACTTTACCTAAGTCATCCATTTCAGAAAATGAGATTTAACCTGTGGCCCTGTGATTAAAGAATCCTATCTCAAGAGTAGGGTTTGATTTACAACAGTGCCCAGATTGACATGGGTGGTGTAAGGGTTCTAAATCCTGAAACTAGATTGCCAGTCTCTTGCCAAAGTACCTAAAAGGAGCAGTCTACACAAACACTGGTGATCTAACCGGCTTGGAACCTGATTTCAGTCTGATCAACTACAGGTTACTGGTATTACTGCATTCATTCTGCTAGCCCACAGACCCAGAGTTTATTTGGTTATGTTAACAGATCAGGAAAACAATGCGTCATGTAGCCAAAAAAACCTAACCGTCAATAATAATTATAGAAAAAGTATTAATAAAACCATTTAATCCTCTCTTCCATGAAGGCAAAGAATAATTAGGCAATAGGGCTCACACTATCTGCCTTCTCTATGGTTCAGGAAGTCAACACGTTACTCGCTTTTCCCATGCACAGTTCAACAACACTGCTAGTTCTCGTGAAAGGTTACCCATCACTTTTTAAAAATTAATAATTTCACAATGTAGCCTGAGGTTCGCTTGCTCTTCCTTCAGTAGGCTACTACAGTTTTCTTAGAAGGCTGCATGCATAGACACCTACCCAGTCTACTGAACTACAGGTCAAAGTTACGCCGGGTAATCCTCCTGCCATAACACAATGGCATGATTTCATAAATTCGGTTATGATTTCATAATTTCGGTCATATCTAAACAAACCCTAAAAGCATATTTTGACCACATTTCATACAGAAATAAGGATTTTTCACTAGGCTGGGTTTGAGTCTTGATGAGTGGCTGCAAAGCCTTATTAACTTTGCCCAGCGTTTTCCTGGGTGAGTGGATTAGCATTGTTATAATTTCCTGATGCTTTACACATTATGAAAATATGACAATTTTTATTCACGTCAAAGTATTTCAGTTGTAAAATTCCCGTCACGTTTGTAAGGAGCAAGGGTCGTTTGACAGAAGTTCACTAATACAATGGACATATTAATAAAGTAAATTGTGGTTACCAGGCAATTTCCCACTGATATCCAATATGCTTTTGTGTGCATATGGGGTGGCAGGCTGGTCTCATGGCAAGATAGTAACCTAGTGTGCAAGTTACTTTTGACACCTGAGTTTGTATATAAATAATGTATATTATTTATTGGCTGCTGAAAGCAATGATGAGAGCAAATTTGAGTGGCAGTTTGGTGGCCAGTGATGGTGAACAGAAACAATTAATCTCCACCTCCACTTCCATGGTTAAGTGAGAATCCACAGAGATGTGATTTGGTTTGTTTTTTAATGGTAAACCTAACCTTAATCATAACCTCAATACTATAAAACCTAACCTAATCCCTAACCTAAACTGTTATTTTCTAACCATAATAAGCCTTACTTAGAACTCATTTGTGATATATTGTATTTTCATGTAATGAAAAAATATGATGTTTTAATAGCATTTGTAACATATGTGTTTTTGCAAATTTGTTACACATTATACATTTTAGCAGCAAATTATACATTTGTATTTTACCCTAACATAACGTTAAATCGTACTAATTTGGCTTTCACATTTACCTGTACTAAATTACGTATTCCCCTGAGACCAGGTGGGTTGAGGAGTAGAGCGGTGTGTGTATATATTAATCTAAAGTCATTTACAGATGGAGGTCTCTTGGTGTGGCTAACATAGTCTTTGTGGGGAAGACTGCCTGTTACTGAGGGTAATGGCACAAAAAAAGTATCTATTCAGGTGGAATAGTTACCGCAATTTGTAAAAAGCAGGACACTGACGCAATGGGTTACCATAGGGACAGATTAGGCGTCTAGTAATTCAATACCGTTCTTTTTGCAGCAAGATGGCAGCGCAATCGCAGTTTATGTTTCTTTATTTTCCAAAATAAAAGTGCCTCTGCAAAGACAGACTTCAAAACTGTACACTCCCCCAGGCCAGTTTATTAGATAAACCTATTTAGTATTGCAGTAGTAGCTATTGATCCCAATCCACTTCAAGGTTTGATTAGTTGTGAATTCAGATTGACCTGATGCTTTTTAAACATGTCAAATCTAACAATGTAATCATTTGAATGTGTAAATTCATTCATGAAAATAATCTAGGTCATTGCAGGTTTGCCAAGTCAACAATGACCAAGAAATCCTGCATTGTGACCTGTCCTAAAGATACTAATACAGCTATGTTACCTCTTCAAGTCACCTCAAACTGTATACTGCAGTATACTGCATTCAAACCCTGTTCATCTCTATTTTAACATACTCTGCATAGCTAATCTATTTCAGTGAGTCTTATAGCCCTTGTATTAAAGCTGTGAGACAGGAATTGAGGCATTCAGTTACGGTTTTATTGAATGTAACAAGAGGTAAACTGAGTGACATAAGAAACTTTGTGCATGGTTTGATCATCATTATCAGGCATGCCAAATCCAGTATCTCAGAAAAAGCAAATGTCCTGAACTTTTCACTCATTACTGTTTAATTGTGTGACAAAAAAGCATCCAGTTAATGGTAGTCCTGTGGCTAAAAACACTTTTTTACTTAACAAAGTTTGAGGAGAATGTCAAAAATTGTGCAAGCTATCAGGCAGGCCACAAACAAGTAAATATTATAAATATCAAAACGTTATCCCGGTTAATGCAAATGTAACGGTGCTGATGGCAGACATTTTAGATTTTAATTAGTTTAGAAATTCGGGCTTCTATTTTGACAGTGTCCAAATTCACATAAAATGTGACGCAAATGGTTGTGCTGTTGACAGAATACATGATACTAGCTAACCCAATTATACTATTCCGAAAGTCATGAGTGCGCAATTTTAGATTGTCTGCACTGCAGTTCCCAGTAAAAATGGACTAGCTTGATAGCTAGAACTCAACACATGTAGATAGCTATGGATACTATACTTCAATTGTGCATTTTTGTAAAATGTCAGAACTGAACATCCCAATCAGAAGGATATTATTTTAGGTAGATAGCTAGTATTATAGAGGCAACACCGTTTGTTTTTAGCCAAAATGGCTAGTGACGATAGCGAGTGGGTTGTGGAGAGCATCGCTGGATATTTGGGAAGTCCCGAATGGGTAATACCGGTTACGGACTTCATGGAAAATAAATGCACAGGTAAGATTTTTTGATGACTGTGTTCAAGTAGGTGTTTCAGAACCAACATTACAAATGAATGGAATCAGTGTAACCTAAATTATATAATTAATTAACTTAGTGGTATTGTTAGCAGGCTAGCAAGCGGGGAGGATCGCTGTTTCTGTCATAATTAATCATCTGCTGTTACTGGCTGTAACGTTAATTAGCAACAACCTCATTCCTTATTTTTTGAGGCAGCGAGGAGCAGTAATTGTTTTTTGTTCAGACAGTAGTAGCTATTATTTAGCGTCGCTTTAAAAAGTCTACACCGACGTTACTACTGTACCGACCGAATAGTTTTAGCGTTTGTCCCTGGTGTCGTAACGTTAATGCCTAGCTAGCAAGAAATGCTTTCCCGACGCTGTTTTAAATGTAAATAATAATCGATACCATATACAGTCATATTGAGGACATGGAACCTGAGTTAACAAACAACAACATTGTTTTGCATCACCCAATCATGCACCTTTTTGTAAAAATGGTTGTCCCTTTCGATAGAAATTACTGGACCAATACAAATTAAAAAACTGTCAAAACACCTGGAATCACCTATATACCCCTAAGAGTTTTCTATGTACAAATAATTCAAAAAGGGGAGCTTTTGGGTGACTTATTGTGGCCCAGCAGTCTAGGCTTCTGTTCGGCCTCCCATGCACAGATTTACGTCAGCAGGTTTGAATCTTGCCCACTGCGGTTTAAAAAAAAATCCTTATCAAGAAATGGGAAATCTTTTTGACTTTGCTGACAAATAAGTTGTACAGTTCCACAGTATTTACCCCATAGCAATGGTTAAGCATTCGGTGGTAATGTGATGTTTTGAGTATTTTGGACCTTACCTTTCCATCCTTAAAGGAACCTACCAAATTCCTGAGAAGTCTATTGGAGAATGTCAGGACATCTTTCTGAGAGATTAAACTAAAGTATGCAGGCCTCATGCAGATAGTGAAGTATCCAAAATACCAAATTTTACATCAGAATGTCTGAAAAGCCACAGAACGAAATAGGCAACTTTTTGACTTTTCAACAAATGTACATTCAATCATTATCTTTCTTTATAGTTTATTAAGAAAAGACTAACAAAAATAACTATGTTAATGTATGGAAAATGTATGAATCATTCAATTATAAATACAAATTTCTGTAATTGTACATAATTCCATGCCTGGATATACGTGTAGTAGATAAATTATTAGATTTAATCAACAAAACTGCAGCAGAGATTAAAAAAATGAATAATCTGATCAGATTACCTTTGAAAAACTGTCCACAGGTGATCGCTGTATGCCACATGTTATGGAAGAGCCACTGTTGCTATCTTTCTTGGAAACTGTTATTAGCTAGCTAGGTAAACATTAGAATGTAGACTTGATACTTGTTGTTATAGTTGACATTATTGTTTGATTTAGATATGCCTACAATTTTGCACAGTTCATCAAATGTTTATATTTTTGCAGTTTTTGATGATGAAGATGAAAATAAATTGACTTACACAGAAATCCATCAGCAATACAAGCATTTGGTAAGTAGCTACAGTCTTTGAAAAGGCTTGTAACGTCCTGCATTGGGGTATAGTGCAACAACTGTGAAGCGCATCACAGCTGTTGAGAATAAATTAATGAATACACACCATTTTCTTTACTTACATATTCCTTAAACATTTTGTGTGTACTACACACAATGTTATGGGAGATGGTGGCTACACCTGGGATATAGGCTACATGTTCAAACACCAAGGAAACAATTGGAATTGGACATTTGGAAAACTGTCTTTGTATCCTTCTTGATAATCATAGATGGATTAAAAATGTGTGTGTGTTTCTCCAATAAACAAATGGCATTAACACATGGTTTTGTTTGAGCATTTGAGGTCCTCCCTATATCTAAATATATTGGTGGGTCTTTGATGTCATTGGGTTGTTTGGCTTCTACTGGGACTCTTATTAAGTGCAGCAGTTCCTTGAACTTTATCTAGGATTCATGGATATCAACCAAAAAGCTGGATGCCACTCCAAATTGTTTGTAATTTGTCTGCAGTTGATCAGTACAGCAAGTCAGTGACCCTAAGCATATATTTAAATCCACAAAGAAAGGATTTACCACAAAGTCATAATTTAGTTTTGGCCATCTCAGTTTATGGACTTTAAATATGATTTAAAAATCATTGGTTTGAATTGAAGAGGGCAGTCTAAGGACCGCAGACCAAAGGACCTCAAGATTCTGGAAAGATCATGGAAGAATGGTCCCTTTCAGTGTGATCTCCAATCTCCATACAATGTAAATGTTTTGGGAGCAGGTGCATGTTGCCTGTACTACACATTCATGAGCCAATCTAAGAATACAAGGCAGAAGGAATACAATGCCCTGGGAGAGCTGCTGACTTGCCCATGTGTTGGCGCTTCTCCTCTCTGATGATCATAGCAAGAATGTTAACACCTAATACATTTATCTAGATATCTGCCTGGCTATCCTGCGATGTCATAGCTTATAGGGACATTGTGGAACATCCAATGGCTCTAGTGAACAAGGGCAAGCCAATCAAAACTTTCATTTAAATGAGTACAAGTACTCAGACTGTTTATATTAAACAGCCTTATCTGTTCATCTTTACCAAGGGTGCAAATAATTTAGGTGGTGACCAATAACTACATTTATTTTCAGGTGGAGAAGTTATTGGAAACTTACATGCAAGAGGTTGGCATCAATGAGCAGCAGTTTTTGGACGCATGCTCCTCTCCTTTTGCGAAGTCCAAAACCTTACAGGTAAGCTTGGGATTTATCCATCCTGTGTCTTGTCACAAGAACGCCAGCTATGTAGATGGGTTATTGTGTAGTTTAAATAAATGGAATTTAGTGAATTACTGGTATTTGACACAATCTGTCAAGCATGGTGGAGGCAATTTGATGGTCTGGGGGTCCTTTGGTGGTGCTGAAGTGGGAGATTTGTACAGGGTAAAAGGGATCTTGAAAAAGGAACGCAATCACTCCATTTTGCAATGCCATGCCATACCCTGTCGATGGCGCTTGGTTGGAGACAATTTCTTCCAATTTTCTATAAATTGGCAAACATTGACAAAGTCCACGCATACACGTTTAAGCTTTGTTTCCAGAGATGAATATTGGAAGCTGACCAAGTCACTTGGTCAGGAAGTGCAGGGCAGTGCCATAAAATTCTGAGGTAGCCTTATATATTAGTTTTTATTGGTAGCAAGGGACAGAATATTTAACATTTTAACCTGCACCTTTGGGGCCCTGTCTAATCAAGCTCAGTGGCTATGATTCTGAAAAGTAGGTTATGGACATTTGGTGAAGATAAACAATAAATCCTTATTTTCATGCAAAATAATGACTTGTGCTGCTGAGGATCTGTTTACTGATGTGATTAATTGGACTTTTGGCTGTAGCCTGGTGGTGGGGTGGTCCATCTGCTTGACCAGGCTACTTCACTTTGCCTCTGAAGAAAGGAAAGCTACATGTTAATGATTTGAGGGCAAGCTCCTGTCAAGTCTGAACATGCTGGTATCTGTTTATATGCCGACTGCTTTACAGTACACCGTCCAACAGGAAATGGCTGCAGGGTTTTGATGCTAGCTAATCACTCTGCTGAAGGATTTCCATTAGGTTTTAATCTCTGAGGAATTTATTACTATTGAGCCTAATATGCCTATTTTTTCCCTACCCATTTACCATTCTGCTAATAGTAGGGAATACGATGTGCCAGAGAATGGGTAATGTGGTGACATTGGATGTGCTCTTCTACAAAAACATTCAGGTTGCTATTGGTCTATATTTATAAGGGTTCATTTAAATGTATATTAAAAACTTTATATGAAAAGCATAAGCTTACCAATACTATAAATGGACAGGGAACAGTTTGGAGAATAGATGTTAATGTACATCAAATGTGATCATAAATGCTGACAGTAGGACATCAAGGTTATTTAAACTCTTCTCATGTTTTGCTTGCTTGTATGACATTGACACATCATTTAATATATTCCTTAACATCTCCACTCTGAGAATGCATACATAGTCCTCTTAATTTGCAGCATTTCTCACTCAGACAAGAAAACATTTGCAGAGTTGAGCAGTTAGCAGGAAGGATAGAGGTAATTTTTCAGGTTCAGAACAGCAGGCAGTCAAAACCCATACTGCACTGTGAAGCCCAAATCCAGCACTCTGAAGTCATATATAGCACATTACATTCATGGAATTCTAATTTAGCCATCTGTCAGAGGACACTTTAAAATGTCAACCCGTTTAGTGAAATGAGTGTTACGAGTTAACAACCAGCCTAGATCAAATTGGACCTACATGACAGGAAATAGTTCAGGTACATAATGATTGTGAATCAACATTCTGTTTGTCCTCCATTTGTTGATGATGGGAGCCTGGGACCGTTAAACGCAGTTGAGCTCAGGTTAACCTGATCTATGACCGGATTAGTGGGCCTGAATTGGGTTAGTGAGATAAAAGAACAGCTCCAAGGAGCTTTTTCCTGATGGAGGGTGTTACTTAGTCCCAGGCCCAGTGGTGCCTCCTGGGACTTACCTGGGCCAGAAATAGCCTTCAGTTGTGATTAAGTTACCTGGAGACACGTGGCGGCAGGAAGGGAGGGAGACGCCTCAGCCGACCTGGTTTCACCTGTTACCATGCTGATGCCACGCTGGAACAACGACCGTGCCTCCTGCCAACGGGGCACACCCCGAGGACATTAGAACCCAAAGGAGACCGTACAATCTGAATAGTTCGTTTGACCAGCCAATATGTTTAGCAGACATAGGTTAATATTAGTGGTTATTATTGATTTGTTAATAACTAGTCGTATGTCCTCTCTGTCTGCCTAATGACCGCGGTAATTACTGTGGCCTAACTGTTCTCTGCTCCTGTCTTGTGTATCTTTTTTCAGACTGTATTCCAGCCCATCCTGGCCACAGATGACTTCCAGATGTTCAGGGCCCTCATGGTGCAGAAGAACATGGAGCTGCAGCTCCAGGCGCTGCGTGTCATTAAAGAAAGAAATGGTAGACCTGGGGCTTTACACCTTTGTTGTCCTTTTGCTAATGTTGCAGATTTTCCCTGGTTACAGGATTCAGAATTTCTAACCAATGTAAATGATCAAACAAAATACTTAAAAAGGAAATCTAGCTCATGAAGTTCTAGAACAATATGTTGTAGCTAGCTACTCGCTGTAATGTTTGCAGAGTTTGGACATTTTAGAAGAGGAATTGAACTAGAGATCGCAATTAAACATTAAGCAGCTACTCAATCCAGCCAGTGTCCACTCATTCACACATACTTTTGGCACTGAAATGTACTGTTTGTTTCTAATACAACCCTCCTTTGTGTATAGGCGCCCTGCCTGAGTGTCTCATAGATGGAGCAGACGTAAAGAGTGAGTTGGAGCAGCAGGAGTTGAAGATATTACAGGAGGTGCTGAAGTAAGACAAACACAGAATTGAGACCTTTCCATACATTAGGGGCACTGATTACCCCATGTGGCTCAGTTGGTAGAGCAGCTGTGCTAGCAGCACCCAGATTTGCTGGCCAGAATGAAAAATCTATGCACTCACTACTGAATGTTGCAACGGATAAGGAAATGTTGTGACTGCAAGATTACTTATATGTACGTGTTGATCTTGTCATTTTTAGGAATGTTTTTCAATGAGAATTCGCAAGCAGTAGATACAGTCAGAACTTAGGACACTTACCCAATTCACTTACCCATTCATTTGAATGTATGTGTCCAAACTTTTGACTGGTACTGTAATTGATATACAGTGGATATAAAAAGTCTACACATGTTATGCTGCCAGCAACATCATCCAGAATGACCGGTTTGGCGGTGAGTCAATGATGGTCTGGGGAGGCATGTCCTTGGAGGGTCACACAGATCTCCACTTGCTAGCCAATGGTACACTGACTGGTGTTAGGATGACACCCTCAGACCCATCGTCAGACCTTATGCTGGTGCAGTGGGCTGGTGTCTTGGTGGTACCAAACCTCTTCCATTTCGCAATGATGTACACTGTACTCCTGGAAACGTTCGATGTTGTAGCAATTGATTTTATAACCTTCCCAGATCTATAACTAGACTGAATTCTCACATCTCTGTAATCTACTGTGATTTCCTTGGACTTTATGGCTTGGCTTCTGCTCTGACATGCACTGTGAAGTGTGGGACCTTATGTAGACAGGTTTGTACCTTTCCTCAGGTCTCGACTCGGACTGAAGTTTAGTACCTCGACTACATCCTGGTCTTTTACCACTACCATAAATACAGGACTGGGTTAATGTTCTTCATGTTATTGTAAGACCATCAGTTGGCCAGTTTTTATTACATTACAAGTAAAATTTTAAAACAAACCAACACGCCTATATAGAAAAGTTTTCTTAGTTATATGACTAACTTGGCCAAGAATGTGGGGTGAATGTACTGATAAGAAACATGTCTGTGTTGGTTTCCTGGCTGTCTGTCTGTACAGGAGATCAAAGGAGGAGTATGACCTAGAGATGGCTCGGAGACTGAAGTCAGAGGGGGAGATTGGCTCCACGTCCAGAAGCTGCTGTGATGGGCCAGTTTTAGAAGAGGCCAGTATTCCGAGCTCCGCCTCCACTCAACAAACAAACACTACCAGCAAGGTGAGTTAGGAACATAATACTGACCCCTGATGGTAGCAATACAAACACACTGCATTAATACAAACAAACAGTTCTATTATCTACGATCTACAGTATGTTTACAGACATGTTTTGAAGAATACTTGTGCCAAAATACATTGTGTATTGATAATATTCTGAAATATTGCAGTCATTTGAGTGTTTGGGATCTGATATTGTTGCTGTAACGGTATAATTATGCAGCGCTTTCTGTCCATTGACATGATTGTTTATGCAGTGGTCACACTTGGTCATGAAGTTTTAAAGATTTAAACAGGCAATTCTAATTGGACTAAAGCTGTGGTAATAAAAATCTGGCAATCGAAGCCAGGTTCACTCCATTTTTTCTTTGAAACTCCCTAATCAGGAACTAATTTAGACCTAGGACACAAGGTGGGTGCAGTTAATGATGAGGTAGAACAGAAGCCTGAGTCCCTGATTAAGGGGTTGCAAAGGACAAATGGAGTGGAACTGACTTTGAAGGCCAGATTTGAATATCACTGATTTAATTTTTGAAATGTAATTTGTGGTCTACCTCCACAGTAATCTTTTTTAGTTTCTGAGTGTTAACCAGGGACATTTGCTGAGACATCTCTTGTGGGAACAAGCCACCAAAAACTGGTCATTGGAGAACAGGGACGTTTGTCTGGTCAAATGAAACAATGAACATGGCTTAGTTCTGTCATTGTGTGGTTGGTCAAAACAAAGACATTTCAATATGAATATAGAACATTTTGTTATTACCAGTTTGAAATAGAATTAGTGGTAGAGAGACCTTTTAATTTTACCGTGAACTGGATGAAGTTTTTGGAACATGACACACCTCCATGACTCTGTGTGTTGTTGCTGTACTGGTAATTGAATGTAATACAGTGCCTTCTGGCAGTAGCTTAAATCACGGATTATATTGGCCAAATAGAAGTCTTTGGAAGCAGGCAGGTTTGGTACAGGAATATAACATTATACAGGTAATTTAATCGGTTACGCTTTGGGTTTAAGCAAGAAAGCAATAATGAGAAATTAATGTGCTTTTTGCCTATGAATATAACATTACCAATATAAAAAATATTGCTCCCACGGAAACAAACTCAAATGTAATTGTACTGCTTCTGGAGTATTTACGATGTATATAAGATTAAGTATGACGTTTTGGTGGCTCTGTTAGAGGTTATTTGCTTTAAAAAAAAAAATACCGTGAAATTTATGTCAAATCTCAAATGTAAAGACCCAGTATATACTATTAGCTGAAGGTACATTATGTTTTGCGAAAAAGGACATTTCTATTCTGTTATTTTATTTTTTAATAGAATGAGGAATCCATTCTACATTGTATAAAATACAATTCTCAGGGTGCCTAGAAAACCATGGTTCCCCATGGAACCATCTAAGCACAAAGTCCTAACATTAGTCTAAGCTGGAGAAATAATGATGATACGGTAAATCAAGAAGACCAAGTTCCTCAAAGCTGATGAAAACTTGAGCATTAAAGATATCCCCAGAATACTGACTCCTTTAGGCCAGGCTTTAGACTCGAGGATTACTACTTGAAGTTGTTGTCCTGTTATGCCATAAAGATGTATGGAAAAGCCACCAACACACTTCCTAAACTTTGCTATTGTACTTCAAATAATAGGACCATTTAACTCACATTTCCGATCAGTTATACACAAAAATACCAAATCCTGTAAATACAACCTCTTCAAAAAATCTCCAGTAGTCCAATGTAGATGAGTTGAACTATGATATAAGTGGGCTTAACTGGAAAGCTAATGGTTAATATAAAGAATGTGGGTATTCAAATCCCCAATTTTCTGTCACATAAAAGCACTTTTTTGTCCTAAATTGCCCTTGAATTGGTTAGAGGTTGTTTGTTGGGTTTTTTCTGCATACATTTCACCAACAATTGTATCAGATATTCATCTACATAGTAATAATAAAGTGAATGTGATTAAATGAATTGAAATGGGCTGTACCCTAGTGTACCTTGTGTGTTAGTATAAAAATGCCGTCTTTTGACTGTGGTTGGACCTGTAGTCTGTCCTGTTGATAGATATTAGCCATGCTACTGAAACGTTATGAGCCCGGTATGGCTTTCTAACTAAGCACTAGATGCAGTGACACTGCTGCCCTGTGCCTTTGCTGTAGGTGAACAGTACATCTTTGAAGAGAGAGGACCTGAAGGCTGCTGAGGCTAGAGGTGTTGGGCTGAAGGGTCCGTCCCCTTCCATGTTGCCATCAGGTAATAATAATGCTTTTTCCAGCACTGTTGCTGACTCTTTCCCCGTCATTTCATTTGGTGCTGGACGTGCCCTTCTGTTCTTTTGAAGCATGGTGAAGGTGAATTATTATTCAGTGGACACATCACCTTCTGAACTGAGCTGCAGATTTGGAAGTAATGGAGTATGGATTATCTACAGTGATGACCTAAACAACAAAGTGAATGACAAAAATAGACAAACTAGATACATTCTAAAACATGCATCTTCTTTGCAACACGGCACCAAGGCTGTATTGTAAAGGAAACAAATAAACCATGTAAAAGGAACACCGTTTTTGACCTAAATGCAGAGCAATTGTTTTGGGGACAAATGCAGTACAACGCATTACTGAGTAATGGCCTCCTTATTGTTTCAAGCATGGTGGTGGCTGCGTCATGGTGTAGGTATTCTTGACAGTCTAGATTTTTCCACCTGCGTATCTGAGAGGAATTCACCGATAACACAAGGCAAAATCTAAACTGGAGTTTCTTACCATGAATACAGTGGCAAGACTTGAAATAAATGTCTAGCCATGATCCCTGAGTTTTGCAAGAATAATGGGTAAATATAGCATAATACAGGTGTGAAATTATTTTCAATACTTTAAGACTCCCAGCTGTAATCAGTACCAAAGGTGTTCCTAACATGTAGCCATGTGAAAATGTATGTACACCCCCTGGGAAGTAAAAAATCTACACACTAGACGCATGAATATCTGAGCAAACTTTTCACCACATTTGTTGTTAAACGTAACCCAATTTTACTAATCACCCCAAAAAAAACGTAAAACCATTTATGCAATTAAAATAAAGAAATGCATTTTCCTTATGCCGAAAAAGTTATACGTTATCCATCACATAAAATGGCTAAAATTCTTATCAGGTGCACCAACGTGGGTTCAGATGAGTTGAAATGATTTCAGGTTGCTATAGTACAGAGGGTGAGTAATGAATGGTACAGAGGGTGAGTAATGATTGGCAATGTGTTGATGCAGAGTTGGCCAGCGCAGAGCCAATCGTCCTTCCTGCAGTGAGGGTTCCAGTGAAGGGCACGGAGTCCGGGGCTGTCTCCAGGGACAAGGGCAGCAGTAGCAGCAAAGCAGGAGAAGGCTGGATCGAGGAAGCACGCAAGGAGGCTGGCATCTGCAAGCCGTTCACAGTGAGTCTCCGTGTAATGCACTCTGGAATGTTTTGTGTAACCTCTTTTGGCAAGTGTTTTTCATGGTCTCCTATGGATTCTTGATGATAACGGGGTTCCCGGAGGAACTACACTCTATGAATAGGCTGAATAGCTAACTAGGCAGAAAAACGATTACACTTGGTGACTAATGTTATAATTTGCTGTTGCAAGAAAGAATGTTCCAATGTTTTTAGTCATGTAAAATAGCCTGATGTTAATTAATATGAAGGCCATTTTTTCCTGAAAACTAAGTGCAAAATTATTTCCATGTTTGTGTAACTTGTGCAAGCATCTTTATTGCTTTTTGCCAAAATGTGATGATTTGCATTCAGTGCTTTGTGATTTTCTCAACCCACTCTCTTACCTTTGCGTACATATAACACGGGTTCACACTTCACAATTTCGTGCTATGCATATGCCAAAGTCCTTTTTTGCGTGCAGTTCAGACGCGATCTCCTCCCATTAAGAACTATGGTGAATAAATGCGATATTGAAGTTTCACCTTTACCCTTTGACGTTCTTTCAAGAAAAAAGTAAATCTACGGCTTTTAAACGATTAGTCACTCTTCGGGAGATCCGTGCCTCGGTGATGGTGACGTCAAATAGGTTTCAGTTGGTGCGTGTCAATGAAACGATTTTATTGACCATTATTAATGGTAGGAGATCGCGTCTCAACTGCACGCAAAAAAGGACTTTGGCGTATGCATAGCACGACATTGTGTGAACCCGTGTTATATGTACGCCAAAGGGAGTTGGGTTGGATTTTCTTTAGTTTTCTGGTACCTCTGAGCTGGTTGGGTCATCTCATTCTAATGCTCACTTTTTACCAATCAATGCACAGCTCTGAATAACAGCCTCCATTTAACAATTTGATTGTGTCAAAAAAGTAAAAAATTCACCCCTGCAACAGAACATTGAAAGGAAACCATGACTGGTTAACTCACGAGGTCTGTTGGAGACGGGACCGATGAATTATGTTTCTTGTGTACAGGAGTTGTCCTCAGAGCAGCAGGAGCAACTTCAGCAGAGGGCGCTATATTTGAGGCAACAAAGAGACAAGCTTCAGGCCATGAAAAAAGAGCAGAAACCTAAACCAGCTACACCAGAGGAACCCCCAGCACCAACTCCAAGCACACCGGTAACATCACACCTTATGCAGTGTATTTTCCCCTAAACATAATGGTGGTCATACTTCTCCAAAAGACACATGTAATACATTAGACAACAATGGATAATACACAGTACCTACAATAGGCTGGAGACTGCATACTGAAATACAACTTGAATACAAAACGACTAGCAAATTCCCAAATCCTGTTTTTATTTAAAACATTTCTCCCCTATTTAGTCTTATCAGCTGTTTGCTTTCACATTCTTCCCTTTCTATTTGCTGCTCCTCTATATTTCCATATTATTTTTCTTGCGCTGCCTTGCCAGTCAAAGGAGGATGGTCCCAGAATGAACGGGAGTGGTGCTAGTAGGGTTAAGGAAGACAGGGTCAATGCCTCCCAGCCTGTGAGCTCTCCTGTTGGGGGACAGGAGAAGCCCAAGGTGATCTGTGTACAGTGTGACAAGTTTTATTCCCTTTGTATGTCTGCTGATCCTTGTGCTTTTATTCTTGCTGTAGCTACAGCGCTGCTCCTGTCATGTGGCCTTGTGACTTAGATGAGCTTTATAATTTATTTTTATTTTTTATTTGACTCTAAACATTCCAATTTCTCTTCCAAGGAGATCTCAGTCGAAGAAAAAAAGAAGTTGCAGAAAAGAAAACACCTGGCAGAAAAACTGAAAGAGGAAGTTATCAAGAAATGAGCTCAACTGCAATAAATTTTCCTGAGTTGAACTGTAGTCTGAACTATAAATGCACCTAGAAGCGGAGATGGACTGCTTGTGAGGGCAAAATGGGGTGGTTGTTTTGGAAAATGCAGTATTTAACTAAATCTTGATAGTCTTAAATACACCAATCAGCCATAACATTATGACCACTGACAGGTGAAGTGAATAACACTGATAATCTCATTATCATGGCACCTCTCAGTGGGTGAGATTTATTAGGCAGCGAGTAACCAGTCTGTTGTGGTCAGTACCTATCAATAGTGGTTCAAGGAAGGAAAAGTAGTGAACCGGCAAAAGGGTCATGGGCAGCCTAAGGCTGGCCTGTGTGGTCCGATCCAATAGATGAACTACTGTAGCTCAAATTGCTAAAAAAGTCAATGCTGGTACTGAAAGGTGTCAGAACACAGTCCATTGCAGTTGGTTGCGTATGGGGCTGACCCCTGTTCACTAATGAAAGCGCCTACTATGGACATGTGAGCATCAGAACTGGACCACGGAGCAATGGAAGGTGGCCTGGTCTGATGAATCACATTTTCTTTTACATCACGTGGATGAAGAGGTGCATGTGCGTCGCTTACCTGGAGAACACACGGCACCAGGATGCACCAAGAGAAGGCAAGCCGGCTGAGGCAGTGTGATGCTGTGGGCAATGTTCTGCTGTGACAATGTGGGTCCTGCCATTTATGTGGCTGTTACTTTGACATGTACCACCTACCTGAGCATTGTTGTAGACCATGTGCACCCTTTCATGGCAACAGTATTCCCTGATGGCATTGGCCTCTTTCAGCAGGATAATGCGCCCTGCCACAAAGCAAAAATGGTTCAGGAATGGTTTGAGGAACATGAGTTCAAGGTGTTGACTTGGCCACCAAATTCCCAGATCTCAATCCAATCGAGCAGTTGTGGGATGTGCTGGACAAACAAGTCTGATCCACGGAGGCCCCACCTCGCAACTTACAGGACTTGAGGGATCTGCTGCTAATATCTTGGTGCCAGATACCACAGCACAAGTTCAGAGGTCTAGTGGAGTCCATGCCTCAACGGGTCAGGACCTACACAGTATTAGGCTGGTGGTCATAATGTTATGGCTGATCGGTGTATAATGCACCACTGATTCTACCTAATGTTTGCTGTTTTATGAATCCAGTCATTTTATAAATGTTCTGCCAAAGATCCTGTGTTGTAAAGCCACGTGTGGTTCACGTAAAAATGCATATCAGTGCTTGTAGAATAAGTGTATTACCTCAAATTTCAGTAATACCATTCTAATGTAAGTTGTAGCATACACCATTCAGAAAGGTTGGACACATTTCTATTTGTTTCAATTCAACTCAAGATTAAAATAAAGCTAGATTCACATGTTTAATGCCAGGGTCACATTTAATCTGAAAACGTATCAAATATCAATACAAATTTTTAGAATGGAGATAGTGGTAGTAAATGCACATGTACAAAATGTTCATGGAGAAAAACAAACCTATGCGCTCTAGGCTTCTGAAATGGTTACATTTGGGCACTTACAGCTGCAAGTATTCAGAACAAAACACTTTCCCCATCTCTTCCTGACACCTCAAACTACATCTGTCAATAGGAATGTCTATATAACATGGCAGTAGCTGGTCTAACTACCACTGAAATTTAGGATTGAAATATGCTCTAACCCACAGGAACTGATCTAGCAACAAATCCATTCAACCCATTGAGTACTGAACTGGGATGGAACACTAGTAGTATGCACCACTGAGAAGGGCTCTGTGTTCTTTTACACATACTGGCTGGAAAATAGACTTTTCTGAACAAAGACACCTCTGGTAGCTCAGCTGAAAGGGAACCGCAGTCCAAGCCACTGAATACACACAAACTTCAGACATTCTCAATGTGGGCTGCAAAAATGACTTTACTGCAGTTTAATACATGTTATTTTAAAACCAGCATTGCAACTCTTGCTTTCTACAATGAATCAAATAATTGAATTAAAAGGGTGAACAGTAGTCCCACCATTTGTGCCAACAAAAACAAAAATACACTGGCAGGTTTAGCTCTCCCCTTTTAAAATCACTTGAGGCAAATGATTAAAAAGAAAAAAATAACTGTACAGTACTTTTAATAAACTCATGAATACAGGTTTCCTGGCTGATGTAGTTCTGTGTGAGTCGGTTGAGTCCTGCTCCTTGTAACTAAGCAATGGTTTTCTTTAGGTTCGTTTTTTTTGTTACCCCCCTCTTTCGCGTAGTTCCCTCTACCCAACCCAAATGAACAGTTCTGTAGGGTCAGCCAATCAAGCTTCCATTACTAAGCGGCTAGTCCTGCTAGCCTGACTGGCTCTCCCGTTAGCCCCCCTGCTCCCCCTTCTGTAGAACGACTGAGGTTTGGGTGAAGTGCTGCGTCCCTGCCGGAGCGTCAGGGAAACCTGGCACTGCTCAACCTCTCTGGTCCACAGGCCAGGTCGGGGGTGTAGGAGCGAGGGGCAGGTTGGGAGGGTAGGAAGGTGGGAGTGGTCTCTCCGTCCAGTGGACTGTGAAAGTAGCACAGTGGACTAAGACCAGAGTACTTCACTGGTTTTATGAGCCCAGGCGGGGCCGTTTCCTTGGGGACTGCTCTTCGTCTTCTTCCTCCTCGTCTTCGTCGTCAGGGTAGTCTACAAGTCCGACCACCCCGGTCTGTCAACAAGAACACGGTTACATTAGAACTTAAATGATCCCGCCCTGGGGTTTGGATCATTGTCACTACTGGGGTGGCAGGAAAATGGGGCTTTCACTACAGATTGACAGGTAGAAAGAGGATATGGCTCACCTTGGTAACTAGAATGGCAGTTGACAGGGAAAGCTCACCTTGACTACCGGGGTGGCTGGTGATGCGGTGGACTTGACTGGGGAGCTGTTGGGACTGGTGGTGGAGGCGGCTGGCTTGCCATTGGCACCATTGGTTCC
This sequence comes from Esox lucius, assembly GCF_011004845.1. Lineage (NCBI taxonomy): Eukaryota > Metazoa > Chordata > Actinopteri > Esociformes > Esocidae > Esox > Esox lucius. The sequence goes on along the minus strand of NC_047574.1, from coordinate 14,383,652 downwards.
ATTGGCAGCCCCTGTAGAATGAGAGAAGGTAAACTTAAAGCTGCCAGTTGGGGTCCGCTTTGGAAAGTTCTCTTTGTCCTCACTCTCTTTAACTGCAAAGAGATGGAAATACATAGGGTGAACACCATTTCACAAGTCGTGGCGTTGAGAACACATGCACAGCAACGCTGCAGAACACACCTTTTTTGGCTTCAATATACTTTCCGTAGCTCTCTGGGAACTCTTCCTCAGGCCTGCTTTTCTCAATAGCCTCTCCTTCATCGTCGTCTTCATCTTCATTGAACCACATTTCCTCATCCTCGTCCAGCGTTCTGGGATCCCTACGATACCTGCTCAAATACAGTCAAGACTTCTTTTAATTGGCTCAATATTAATAAACTATTAGTCACTCAACACAACACTTAAAACAGCATTGCATACAAAACACTTCTGAACTCTGCTTAACAGAAACTAATATGAAATAAAGTTACACCAAGTCATTCTTGTCTTAACCATTCCTTCAATGGAACTTCATCGCAGTTGTTCATGTCCTTGAGGAACAACACTGACCTGTTAAGTCTCTGAGTCTGTCGGTCTTTCTCCTGCTCATATCTGCCCTTCAGTCCCTTGAAAGTCTGGACGTATTCAATGGATTCAAGTGCTTTGTAGTAGTTGTCTATGATGTGGGCTATGAGGGACTTGATATCTTCCTGTAGAGATAGTTATAAAACGTGTAAAGGTACTCATCTGGCTCCCGTAAACAGAGTTAAATGTTAGAGTGAATATGGGCTTACAACTTTGATGAACTCAAAGAGTTCAATGATTGCCGAGTTTAGAAGGTTGTATCTTGTTCCATTGTCCAACAGTGTGCTGATAACTGGCTCAAATAGATTCCCTTTGATAATGTAGCGGTTGTAGTACTCATCCTTCTGCCCAATTATTCTTCTCATGAAGCGCAGAGCACCTGTAGAAAGACATCACAAGTAAGTGAACTCTGCACCTCAGAGGAAGGCTTTGAGGAAACTATATACAAACTACCATAAAAACAACATTAAGGTTATAGAGGAATCAATATTATGGTAAATCCAGACAACATCAGTCCTGAGGTCTGGTATTTACCTTGAAATTCATAAATGAATCAAAACATGTAAAACTAGGTCTGAAAACGTTTTAATGTTCCCCAATTTTTTTTTATAATTCTAATGTAGTTACACCAAACACTACAATGAAAACCAACATTACACAATTTGGCTGAGTGGCAACTAGTGTACGCCACCTCACATGACCTGTACTGTTTGATTACATCAGAGGACAAGTCTGCCAGCATTAGTCATAGCTGAAACCTTTTGTAACCCCAGTGACTTACACAACGCCAGGAAGGTGTGTTTTGAGTTCATTAGCACCAGCACTCTTCGCAGCAGGTCTTTATTCATGATGTAGGTCTTTATGTGGTACGTGTGGTGCTCTACGCAGAAAGTCAGCAACTCCAGTATCAAAGCAAGGAGCTGAGCTGTCTGAAAATTATCTGGAAAACAAACAAGCATTAACAATACTGGAGTGAAAAAACAAGCAACAGAACACATCACTCCCCACAACTGATGCAGCGCCTCTGTTTAGTAAACACCAAACTCCAAGAGGAATTGTTCACCAAGATTTGGTCAGTGATGTGGAAGATATTGAACCCAGATGTATGGAGGAAAACCTAAAGCCCCCCTCCACATTTCATTACCGGGAAACATTAGGATTGCGTGAATAATGACTACATACCAGGACACACTGGGTTGATCTTGGTGGAGCCCTCTTGCAGATCTGGGAGACACAGGAGAAGCAATCAGTCATAAATGCATCACAGTTACACAGCTGCCAGCAATGAAGGTAGAGGAACAACGTCACATGATCATCCATATGAAAAGTCCCATTTTGGAAACCGATCCTTGGTTTAGAAGACAAGAGCAGTGACAACCCATTGCAGACCATTGAAACCACAAAGGGCAGTGCATCCTGTCTACATAAACACCTGCAGCAGCTCTGAAACTCATTTTGATGGGGACTGTCAAATGTCTCAGACAGGGTCTTAGTTCTGGTGAGATCACGCAGAAGTGTTTTGGGGGAGCTAGGACATTTGAAAGGGGGGGATCATATGACCGTTGCTCCCTCTAATGCCTGTGTCTGCAATTAGGAAAGGCTGAGACTGAACTTTTTCCATTATTTAAATCAAATACAATAACAGCATCCATCACTATTCTGAATAAGCTTGACAAATTTCAACGGTTCTTTAGAAAAGCTGTATTTCTTGATCCAAATTCTCTGTATATTTGCAATAAAATATATAATTGTTAAAGCAAAAGAGAAAATACGGTGTATAATAAGCCAATGTGATCAGCATCTCCTGGAAGATGCACTACAATAAATATGAATGACGCAAATCCCCACAATATCAGGATCCGTCCAAAAGTGATGTAAACACACCCACATAAACCACAGAGTCCAAATACACAAAGCATATACCCATTTAGATGAAAGGGTCCCCCTGCTCACCTTTAGAGTGCTTGTCGTCTACAGTGTTGGCCAATAGAGGGGCTGTAAGGACCTGCATGCAGTACTTGTAGAAGAAGCTGAGGAACTCTGTCTTCTCTGTTTTCTAATGGGATTTAAAGTAACAAGGAAATGAGACTGATGCTGTGATATTCCTAGTTCCTCTTATAAAGTAATATGAGAAAGGTCTTTTCACCCAATTTCTAGTGTTTTGATTCAGGCAACATAAATAGGATTGACACTCTTGGTCACAATGCATTTCACCTGCCCTGGTCACCTCATTATTCCAGATGTCTTTAGCATGGACCAAGTGTTTTTTTTATTTTTGCTCAGTTACAGGATTCAGAAAGCAAGTATTAAGAGAATTTGCCTGACTCACACTGAATGAGTTCTACTGGTTGGACTTAATTTCCATGAGACTGCGTCCCCTCAGACTTTAAGATGTCCAGAGTCACTCCCCACTAAGAAACCAACACTTGACCCCTCAATTAAAACATTTAAACAAATATTTAACCAATTTCCATTCTTTCCGATCAAAAACACCTGATTTTCATGCTCTCTCTTTCAGAAGAATCTCCTTAACCGTTACTAATTCAGCTTAAAGACAGGCTCACTCAGCCAACAGCACTCGTGTCAGAGGCCTGTTACCACCCATTTTACACACCACCTGTTTTTGTTTATATCGATTTCTTTATTTCCTTCCTGTATTGAAGACTATTTTGGGTTTCTTAATTTAAGTAATTATACAAATTGCGGTATAGCTAGCACTTCTGTACTCTTGTACAAGAATTGTTGGAGATCAAGTGAGAGATCAAACAGGATCTTACATTAGTGGGGGCAAGCATGTTCTCTGGGTCAATCAGTGTGCGTAGGAGCCCCATGAGCTGCACAGCACCACCCAGCTCAGGGTCTGAGTCACAGATCATCTGCTTTATCACAACGTTGATCAGCAGCACATCCTAATGGAGAGAGAGAGAGAGAACAACTGTTGAGTATGATCACTTACAGGTAACTAACCGGAACCATTCTAAATAATCCAGACTGATCTTATCTAAATGCAAAAAATAATAAAAATGCTAGGGTAAACTGTGGAGATGGCCATACAACCGCAATTCAATACATCCAAATGCTTTGGTTTAATACAAGAGTGACAAATTTAGTATTAATTGGAGAAACTAAAATTAGAGACCGTGGAAAAAGAACACACACAATTGAGTTCCAAAGCCAAAGATAAATGACCAAAACATGATTTTTACCCAGACCATTGATTTGAGAATAATTCGACTAAAGAATTTGCCAGAGTCTGAAAAGAATGTTGCGATTATGTAGGTAGGATTTAGTGATAACAAAGGGAATGAACACCATTTTGACATAAAAAAGCTCAGACTTTTCTGTCCAGACGAGAAAATCACTGCTCTCTCTGTGCAGTCAGACAGGGTAGTTTGGGTAGACCGGCAAGAAGGAAACCTGCCTGAGCGGACTGTGCATGTACACATGACATATTTAACGCGTCATTGAAGACGTTCTTAAAAAATTAAATCACTTGCGACTCTGGGCATGCTTACATGGCTTGCATTGGCTTACATTTATACCTTACTCTTTCGTGTGACGCTGGGTCCTTGAAAAAAGTCCCATGAGGCAGTATCTTCATTATCATTGTAAAAGCCATATTATAAGCATTTGATGGTTCCAACAAGGAAAGGGAGGCGTAAGCAGCAGCATCTTCAGGCACTGTGCACTAGTTTTTTCACAATACCAAAATGTTCACTTTAATACTAGGTTTAGTATTGAAACACTACTATACCGAATCCATACTCAAAAACAAAAAACTAGATGTTCAAAACAACACCACAATGAAGAGTGTGAATAAAAATAAAAAGGGGAATGCCTATTTATGCCCATCTACTGCTTATCATTTAATATATAATAATAGTTCCATAAAGACATATGGAATATAGTATCTTACAAATATTATTTGTAAAACATTTATCTAAAAACATTTCAGAGGCATTAGGTAAATTATAATAATACAGATAAAACTCAGTATAACCTGAGCATTATACAACAGGTGATTTCAAAGTTTACATTAGTACCAAGTAATGCATTACTACTTATGCTATTGTAGCTTGCAGGTCTATTACTGTACAAATACTGTGAAATATTTCAGTTTTTTTATACTTGTTTGAAGGTGGTTAACCAAAAGAAAATAGCTTACTTCACAATGAGTCTATTCAGAAATTACTTTAACAGGCAACACTACAGTGAACAGTTGTCTTATCAACACAGTTACATGCATAAACGTTTGATAGATTACTGAAGGAGAAGATGCATCAACTTAATCAAATGAATAGAGATACCTATCAAATGAGGCAGAATGGCTTTTATAATGACAATTTCAATGGTTAAAAATGCCTTCAATCCAGTTAAGATCCATATGGCAATCTATGACATGAACAACAAACTTACATCATCTGTCTGCTGCGGCTCTTGCATGACAAATTCTCGGACCATGGAGGGGCTGAACTCCACCAGGTAGGAAAATATATCTGTGGCTGCAGCCCTCACCTGCAGGTCGTCCATGCCCTATAGACACAGTGAGACAACATCCCAACAGTCTGACTTAAGCTTCATTCATCAGAATGTACTTATGACAACTTGGTTTGGTAGTTCTCCAATATAGCCATCTATAACTAAATGCACTGACAATTAACACAATACCTGGGATGAATATGCTAATACAAGCATTGAAATGTTAATACATACAACAGACCGTATACATACCATGACTATTTCAAGGGCAGAAAGAATGCCAAGATTCGCAAGAGTCTTGAAGAAAGCATCTCTATTTTGTGGTTGCAGGGTTTGTGAAAAAGCACAAAATTCTTTGAAAAAGTTCACCTGTGAAGAGGTAAGAAAATAACATGACACGAAGTCAGTGAAACATTTAGGTAATTACTATTTCTAAGCTTTTAATTAAACAAATAGATCAGTCAACTTACTAGTTCCCTCCTTTTACCGTCCTCTGTGGCTTCATCTGTAAGCTGTGCAAAGACTTCGGTCAGGAACTTCTCATCCTCCTGTAGTGCAAGGCAGGGATATAAAGTTAAAGATTCACTGCATCTCAGTTGGTCTTACAGTTTTGTGAAGTGAGTGGTCATATTGAAAAGAACCAGGACTTAACACAAACACAATTTCGTTTTTACAGAGGTCTCTTTAAAACTTCTGAACTTGGAGAAAATGGCAAAAAAGAGAACAAGATTATTTGTGCCACAACTTTATAGTAGTTAACCACATAAGATCAAAGACATACTTTGAAGCCTATTAAAGTTTACATACGGACTACTAACTCATCAACCGATAGAGACAAAGACAAACAGTTGGATAAATAACTAACCCTTAAAGTCACAAGAATTGATTTACAATACTGAGGATAACAATGTGTAATGAGTACTTCACAATCCATGAAACTCAAAAGTTAAACAACATACAGGTTTATCCATTCCAGTTTGTCTACAAAAGCAGAACATCACAAAATTTTGCAATGACAAAAATATAAATATTCAGACCTAGAGATGTTTTGAAATCCTCCATACCTTCTAGAGAGAAATGTCAACACCAGTGAAACTCAATAATTACAACCTTGTCTCCATTGACAACAGATTTCCAAACGACTGTAAACATTTTACAATGTGAATTCTCAAGTTTGTGTAACGACCATGTGTCCTTTCTGCAAAAGTAGTACATTCCCACCAGACAGATTTGTTAAAGATATAAAGCAGAGTGATGACAGTGCAAATAGACTTTCTGCCTTACATTTCACATTCTAAATAACCTAAAGTTCTTAGTGTTTTCAACTCAACAAATAGTGCAAATTTTCTTTTTTGCCTTAAATAGAAAACATGCCCACTATGTTTACAGATAAGTGGTCTGCGTTATCTGTACTAGGTAAGTGGATGCTCTGTCAGGAGCTCTTGGTAGTTCACCCTTTGAAAAACAGGACAACATAGAAGACAATTCAATAGTCCACGATAAGAACAAGATTTTGTAACCTAGCAGTTTTGATTTGATAATTTCACCAGAATGACCCTAAATATTTACAGGAAAGCAGTATTAAGCTAATGTACTTTTAACATCTTATGAAGCTGTTCACATTTTATTTACTGAGTTGTAGTGGGAGGAACACACAACAGTTCATTGTGTGACCTAAAGAATACTTCAATATGGTTAATCTATTAACATTTGTGCATATATGCATTTCTATTGCTATTTTAACCAGAATTCATTTTAAAGACTTAAAGACAAAGGCTCCAACATGTCAAATAAGCAAAATGGTAGCATTTATAAAAATAGTAACAACATTTATGACTTTTAAAAGCCATACAATTTGCGTGAAATGTTTGGATGGAAACATGGTAAATGGTCAAAGGGTTTTGTATCAGTCTTTACAAAAAATAAAAAACTGCAAACAGAGCTGAAGGGGCATCGGTTAAAGTAACAATAGGATGTAAACCCCAGTTACAGTCAAGACCAGACCTACAGAAATGTGTGGTCCTGTTGGTTTGTAGTGACTCACCTGCAGCATGCTGACTATCTCCACCTTGTTGAAAAAAATGAAGGATGTGAGGGTGGAAAGGAAGTTCTCCTCGAACACAGAAGGCGTGGGAAGTATGATGTCTTGGATGTACTGCACTCGGTATGTCTGGTGGATCTTCTGCCGGAGCTCTGAGTCTGTGATGGGAATCACTTCCTTGAACTTGGCCGTCTTGGTGAGGAACTCGCGGTGCCGTTTGGGTTGCACCAGTGCCGGGTCATACTCGAGGCAGCCCACCACATCCATGATGCAGTCGTCTGAGAACATGACCTCGAAAAGAGCTGCCTTATTGAGAAAGAGTACACCGCGCACAATCTCATACAAGTGATGAAGACCCTCTCGATTGTCCAGGTCTTCGCACACCTGGAAAAGCTGCAAGAGCTTCTTCATGTAGCCTTCACTCATAAGGGCCAGGGCCAGCTTCTCCCGGCGAATGGGCGAGGACAGGACAGAGGTCACCAGGTCGGCGATCTCCTCCAGCCGGGCTAACTCACAGGGAGGCAGCTCCACCAGGTGGCTGGTCTCTGGCATCTCCTCAAAGCGCTCCTCCTCAGACTCATCAATGGGGTCCTGGGTGATTTCCAGTGCAGGGTCTTTCCCCTGCACCTGCATAGAACAAACAAGGCAAGTGCCTCATATTAAAAAATCTGAGGGCAAAGTATTTCCTATTTTGTGTTACATGATATTTTATACTCTAAACATATTACACAAGCTACTGTAGTAGCCTGCAGTCCATTTTTTAAGTACATGGCATGCAGTTGAGGTGTTCAACCAGACAGTTTATAATCTCTGCAGGCTGAACGCTACTAACTACCGTTGGCTAACACTAACATTTAGATGTCCCCCCTGTTTAATCCCTAAAAACTTTGTAGACAAATACTTAAGTACGGATCATAAAACTCAATGTGTAAGCAGCCTTCAATTTCTACCTGGCTGGCCAAATAAATTCACATTCCATTTTCATTTTGTAGGATAACACACCGATTTAGTTGACAAAACATACTTGGTCCTAAGAAGACAAATGCTAATGTTATAGCTTCTCATTGCAAGCACTTTGTATGGTAGATGTGAAAAACTGACTTCCGCACTATTTTAAAATAGCTGCTCCAGGTACAGGCTTTGTTATCTGCTACACAGTACATACAGTGGGGGACTATGCTTTCCCAAAGACCTTCTCAAAACTGTAATTAGGCTTACCAGACAGAAGAACATCATGGATCCGTATATTATAGGGATCAATAATTTGTTACTTGTATGAAAAAGCAGTGGCAGAGAAAGAATACAAAGATCTGCACATGCAAGTACAATTCAAGAAAGGATTAATAAAAAAATGTATTCTGGGACTTAGTCCTCAATTAAATGTGAAGACAAACTGATTTCAAACTGATTTTTTCTTTTTTACAATTCAGGGAGAAAGTTGTTAAACCATAATTTACAAAATATTGAAAAATAATGTAGTGTTGTACTCATTATTTTACATTAAAGACCTGGGGGAAAGGGGTAGCATAGAGGAGAAGAGCATACACACAAAAAAGTAGTTTCTCAAAACTTTTCTTCCTAAATGATCTCTTAAGCCTGAATAGTTTGGGGACCCCTGAAAAATAGCAATTCTGGTTCTAAAGAAATTCTAGCAGCATATCATAAACAGACAATCACAAAACAGAATAGAGTAAACACTGTACAATACCTGACAAATCTTCTCCCAGATTTCATCACAGCCAGCCTTTTCTTGAAAACTCAAAGCCAGATCATAGTTCTCCGCTTCAGACCACACAATCAAGGTGTCCTGCAAAGTGAAAGGAAGTTGATCAGTATATTTTCATGACTTTTGACAATAATAGCTGTTATGTAAGATGTACTGATTTATTTGCAGTATCACATTTATCACAACTATTTTGTTCCTGCTAAGTTCAACATTTGCTACTTTACTAAATGGACCAAAAGAAAGCAATGGAGACACTCACTTGTTGTTTTTGATATGCAGTATTTGGGCTGATTTTAGACTCCAGAAGTAGTGAGCCTAAAAGTCAAGAGGATATTGATTAGCCATTATCATACACAAAAGGTATCATTTACAATGACAGAATTCAGTGACATGAGTGTAAAAATAAAAACCCTTTAATTAAGTATTCAATAATTGCAGCAGCAACCAGATGGCAATTGTAATCTTTATTGGCTGAAACCATAACAGCTACGCGTGTAAACTAAGAACATTTACCATAAAGCCTAATAGTTATCTTAACATTAGATTAAACATTGTTTTGTTAGAAATTTGCTCCCAATATAGTTACCAACGCAGTCATCGAGTTTCCATCCTAAAGTACAGTACCTGGCAAACCAAACTTTTGCAAGCTGATTAAGCAGAGTAGGTAGTTTGCAATGCTCTACACGTTGCTAGCTAATGTTCGTTGGATACACTAAAGGTAACTTTACGTCACGTTAAGTTATCGTAGTAAGTATACGACCGTAAGACGGTCACCCCTAGCTCCATTCAGCTAGCTGAAATCAAGAACGGGATCACAAACTACTACTCAGTTAAACCACAAACTTCTAAGCACTGGCTAGTTATTAGCCAACTTACTAACCAACTGTAACTAGTTAGCAAGCTATTGTGGGCAAGATATAATTCAGGATAGATAACGTCGTTAGTCATGCTTAAATAGTCTGCATTAATGTGTCAAGGGTAATGATGAGCAAGCAAATACTGTAGTGTTTTAATAAACGAATTACAGTAGCGAAGTTTTCTAAGAAACCAAAGTTCAATCACTGCTAACGCGTTAGTAAGCTACAATAGCTCGTAAGGTTACAAGTAAACGTCATTAGGGAGCTAGCCAACTAGGTAAAAGTTATTTCGTCGTTATTAAACTAAATAGATGACTAGGGTGTTATGTAGTTACCGTCCATCAACGAGTATTATAAATAGTATATTGACGTTGGCTGACTATTGGCAAACTAAGTACAGTAGTTTGCCAACATTACGTTACAGTACATTAGCTACTGAATTTGGGGCCTGTGGTAGTTAGCTAGCTACATTAGCTAACGTAGCTAGCTGACGCTAAGATCTGAACAAAACAAACGCAAGAGACTAGCCAAGCATCATCATCATCATCTCATCTGGTAATGAGATGAAATAGCTAGCTACAGTAGCTGGCTACCAGGCAGTAGCCAGAAACTCACCGTCAGATTCGGCCCTAACTAATAACGATATTCCCTTCAGTCGTTCGACAAAGGTAGACGAGACATGTCCGGTGCCCCTGTCGTCCCACTGTCGGTCTTCATTCAGCGTGTATACTTTCACACGCCGCCGAGTATCCGACATGGTGCCGGTGAACGTACCTTGAGGAAAAGCTAACACGCTAACGTTAGCTAGCCACTACAGTAGTTCACCCTCTTAAAATAGTAGCCTAGCTTATTTCTTATCCCCGAGCTTCAAACTTTGTTTCTACCCGCATGTTCCAGACATACATCGGAATATTATTCACAATAATGCGCTAAAACGTTAAACTATTTTACGAGCATATTAACGTTAGGCCGGATTTCTAGCTAACTGTAAAATCGAACGTTGAGAACACAACAACTACGACGGCCTCTTCACTATCGTTCACAGACCGCCATCTTGTAATCCGATCTTGTGTCTTTTTCTTCCCCTACGTCAATCAAACGGTTACCGCCGCGGGGTCTCCTCTGAGGGGCTACGGAAGCCGCTTTGATACGGTCGAAATATCGATTTAAGTAACTACTTACACAAAAATTATGACAATATGTGCTTGGCCATAGTTTGGAAAACACATAACGATGCTGATTTTAATGAAGCCAACTCGACATATGCTAGCACTAAGAAAATATCAATAAAATGAATATGTTAAGACATTAGTGGTCAACATTTCAAAATCAATGTAAAACAGTAAATTGTTCATTTACATATTTATTGCACTTTTTATAAAATATATACAAACAAATGCCTAGCATTAACAAAACAACCGTCTAACCTAACATAATTCCTGGCAAATGTTTCATTTATAGCTAAGGACAATGTCGCCATCCAGACAAAGGTAATATCATTGGCAACATCAGCAACCAACAAGTTCAGTGAAGTCAAGATTTTAAGTCTTTAGGGGAGAAATGCATTTTCTTTTTTAAATTGATAAGATGGTGATTCATGGGCTAAGAGGAAATGGAATGATTCAATTATCTAATCAATTTTTTTCTCTGTGGGAATGTGACCAAAAACACTAAAAGCTACCTGAAATAAGTGTCACGTTTGGTTTGATGTTATGTACAGTTCTCTTGGCCAATAAAAATAAACACGCCACCACAGTGATCATCTCCATTGATATTGAGCAAGTTGAGGCTATAGACAGCATTATTTAGTAATAGCTGTTTAAAGAAAAACTGAACCATTACAATTTCTCTTAGCATAAAAAACGACTTTAGGATTAGAAACCAAATGGTAATTGTCCTTTAAGATGCATGCCAATTGACAGTGGGTCACCTAGACTAGGAGGACAAGGAGATTCAAGAGGCGGTGCTAGTTGCTTGGTCATTCCCGGTGCCCATGCTGATGCTCTGTTTCTCACTCAATGTCTTAACAACTGTTGCTACTGGAGATTGTAACACCTTCCTTGAAAGCCTCATTCTGCCATCTGTTGGGTCACGCCCAAAGTATTTAACCTGTGGACAGAGATCCAACAAAAAAAAAAATATTAGTCATGAAGTCAAGCACATTTTCCAACTAAAGAATTAGAAGGACAATCCAACTGTAACACATACCTGAATCTGCTGACCAACCTCTAATCCAAGAGCACTTGGGTGTTTGATCTGGAGAAATTAAGAGCATGAAATTAATTTACATAAAAATAAACAGAATACAATCAACAAATGCAATCCTTCCCAAAACAGGCAAAAGCTTTTAAAGGTCCAGTAATCCCTGCATGGTATTCTGGGAATGAATTCTTACCCGTTTGTGGTCCAGCTGAGAGTTATGGAGCAGAACAGCACTCATGTTGGGATACAGCTTCACCATGACACCAATGTCCCTTTGGAGCAATGGAAACAGAAGTTTGTCAAGCCAGGAAGTTTCCTTTGAACTTTTCCTCTCTGTTAGTAATCCAATTAGAAGCCAATCACTTGAGATGAAACAGCAGCCTTCAATAACGGAGCACTGAGTACCTTATTTCTGTGATGGTTGCAGTGTAAACAGATCCAAACTCTAACTGCTGCTCTTGCTGTAAGGCAGAGAATGCACTCTCAGATTCATAGTATTTAACATTTTTAACCCCAACCCAGAGCAGACCGTTCACCAGGCAATCATTGTAAGAATAACGGAATATAATATAATAGACATACCCTCCAGAATTATTGGCCTCCTGATTAAGATAAGCAAAATAGGCAATGAAAACGGTCTTTAGTTTTCCACTTGATGTCACAATTAAATGAGCAAAATCTAAACTTTGAAGTTAGTCTTCAAACAATTTTCTTTTTTGTTATGAACCAAATCTAATAGAAGTATCTTCTCATTGATATATTAATTTGCTCAACTTTACCAAGGGCTCCAATAATTCTGGAGGGCAATGTATGCACACAATATTGTTGGTAAGTAGTGCATGTTTGGAGGATATAATGAAATCATGTTCAATGGGGAGTAAATCAAAATGCATTGAGGAATGGCAATACATTGTAGTAGGACTCACATCATCCTTGCAGATGTCTGTAATGAACTCCTGGGCTTCGTTCATGGCACCAGGAGTAGGTGCAAACACAGAGAAGGTTTCCTCATCCACCTGGCTTATCGTTACACCTGCCAATGTCACAGTCAACCACATGAGGGAGTAAATGGTCTGTACATTTCCAATAACCTATGACAAATGTTGGGAAAATAATGCAAAAATTCTATCCAAAGCAAACTACAGTTATGGATGAAATATAAAGGAGTATGGGTTTAAAAAAAACTCTTTTTACATTGACATACTGTATATACACATATTTTATCATATGTTACCCGTTTGAGCTTGTAGTCTGCGGAGGTTATAGCCCCCTGGCCCAACAAAGCGTGCTCGTCTGGAGACAGGGACTCTGACATTTTCTGCAGACAGACAGAAAAAAATCCATACAATCAAAGTCTATAGAGTGAATTAAACAATCACCACCTTTGCACCTATAAAAAAACAGTTTTTGATTCAGAACCTTTATCTTTTTAAGATCAGAAAATAAAAATAAATAGCATTGACACAATGACTGACTCCGTAGACATAATATATGGTAGCACAGCCTTTGGCAAAAATATCTCCAATCAAGATCTCTATATCCATGGATGAGCTTCCTGCACCTCTGTACTGTCTGTTTAACCCATTCTCATTGTGAAAACTGCCCCAGTTCTCCCTGTTTTGAAGGGTGCTTCCCAACTGCTGTTCATTTTTCTTCACAGGTTTTTAAAGGGATTTCAGTCTGGATTCACTGCTGGCCACTTCAGAACAGGCAAGCGTTGTCTTGAACAATGCCTAGGTGCTTTTCGAAGTGTGTTTTGGGTCGTTGTCCTGCTGGAAGACCAATTATTATGTCTTTCTCAGTATTTGGTCTACTACCATACAAATCTCTTCTACGGAGTTGGCGAAGGATGGTGCTTGATGAAAATGTTGTACCTTGTGTCAGAAGGTCAGCGTGAATCTGTTTGGAAGTTAATCAAGGTGCTTTTTCAACCATCTGAACAATCTTTCGCCACAAACTTTCATTAAGTTCTCTTTCAGCCACACCCTAGAAGGTTAACTACAGTGGCACTGGCTTTAAACTTTTTGAAAATATTATGTGTGGTGGAAAGAGAATAATCTCAGTGTCTGGAGATGGAGTTCTCTAGTTCTCTGGTTTTCCATCTTTTCTCCATGCTCACAGCAGCACACACAGTGACACAAAACAGGAGAATGAGTTCATTTCTTCATTCGTACTGGTTGAATTAATGTCGTCAGCACCTCTTGAGTATGGTGGTGGCTGCATTATAATATAGGTATTCTTGACACTGGCAAAAACTGGGTTGTCATTTAGATGAAACGACAGAGAATGTACATAACTACAGGGAAAATCCTACAGGACACCCTTCTTTATTCTGCTTTAAATCAGATACTTGTATTAGAATTCACCTTCCAGCAGGAAAACAAACAAGGCCAAACCTTCAATCCAGTCGTTCACCAGGAATAATGTCCTTGAGTGCCCAACTTACAGATTTAACTTAAACCCTTTTAAGGTCTATGGTGAGAATTGGAAATTGTAGTCTAGCCCTGATTCAAATAACCTGACACAGCCTAGGGACTTTACGGTAAAATAATGCACAATTCAGTGTGCAAAGCTTTTAGAGTATTAGCTTATAACACATGATTTTAATTTTATTCAAACTACAAAGTAAGTCCTAATTCAATTAATTTAAATCACATTTCATTAAGGAACAGATGCAAAAAGTCCAAGACTGATTACTTATGCAATCCACTGTAAATCCACTAGCCAAGAGACTTACCTACAACGGGGCCATTTTCCTTTCTGTTAGCCCTAGGCTTGGAAATGGTCTTGTTCATGATGCCTAAAATCTCCCTCTTAGCAGCTAAAAGAACATCAGAATTAAGTGAGGATTAGTGACTTCAATATTAGAAACATTTGCTAATACGTCCTACCTATCACAATATTAATGTGAATGGTTATGGATAACAGTCTTCTAAATTACCAAAAAAAATATATAAAATACTTTAATTTCTTATGATTATATAATGGCTAACATTTTTGGTACAGTTCTTTCGTTTACCCGTTGCTTGCTGAATGGCCTCCATTACAAGTTTCAGAGGTAATCCTGGTATCTTCACATCAGCCTAGGAGGTGTCATACATTTTAGAAAAAGATGTATCCAGTTGACCAAATAGGACAGTATAGAGTAAACATTAGACATTCAGATACAGTACCTGTAATGCATTGATACCCTTATTTGTTCCTGATAGTTTGAAGTCCATGTCTCCAAGATAGTCCTCTATTCCCTGTGGTGACAGCAAACGCAAATGAAATGGTTCTGCAGACATGGGATACCATTATGGTACTTTTGTAATATATCATAGACAATACTAGTAATAATGGTTACCAGGATATCAGTCAGTATTCGATAGTCTTGGATTTCCGATGGATTTTCTGGGTTTGCCTTGGAAATAAGTCCAATAGCAACACCTGCTACAGCTGATGTAATAGGCACACCTGGAGCAAATGGGAGAAATGGGAGAATTCTCAACAAATATTTTAAAATGGTGTTTATATATTCTACTTCAAAAACATTAATTACAGTACCAGCATCCATCAGAGCCAGACTGCCTCCACATGCTGATGCCATAGACGAGGACCCTGTGAGGAGAACGGTGCTTAATATAAACTCATAGCAATGACCATGACGTGGCCATTGAACTTTAAAGGCTATTAACCTGGGTAATAAAAAAAAAAGAGAAGCAGAATTGAAGTCATCTGAAGAGCTCACCATTGGACTCCAGAACCTCAGAGGTGACTCTAATAGTGAACGGGAAGTCTTTCGGGATCACAGGTCTCAGAGACTTCTCGGCCAGTGCCCCTATCATTGTTGAAACAGAACATTAAATAAATTGTCACGTCAATGTACACAAGCCATTCACACACTAACCATGGGGGACTTTGAATCCAGTGGTTTCCAACTAGGACCATTGGGGTACTTGGTACATGTTTTTGCAGCCCCAGTAAAGCACACCAGGTTATACTATTTATCAGTCCATGTTGGGGCTACCAGTGAGCTACACACAGACTTACCATGACCAAGCTCTCTTCTGTTCATTCCACTCATCTTTCCAATCTCATTGGTTGCGTAAGGCGGGAACTGAAAAATTGAAATACTATTTTAGCCCAAATAATATTTTTTTGTTTTTTTTGTGTATGCAATAACGAAGAAGCTAATCTTACTGAAATTATTCCATTTTGTAAAATGTGGTCCTTACCTCATAATGAAGCATGAAATTCTTGTCTTTGATTCCACTGTTAGAGAGCAACTAGTTTTAGCTAACCTACATTAAAATTGCATTTACATTAGCTTGAAATATAAATTCAAGGACTTAACTAATGAGGTAAAGTCGTACCTTAACGCTGTAGTGATGATGTCGGTTTTAACACTTGACTCCAATGAATCAAAAGTTACAGAGCACAGTACCTAAAGAGGAAAGGCTTTATTAACTACAGTGAAAGATACAATGACAGACAACCCCAAACACATGAGAATCCTGTCTCCAACTTGACTTCCCTGACCAAAATATATAGGATTCAGTACATTTCTTTGTAGTGCCTTATCGTTACCTGTGTCTGTCCCCTCTGGAAAAGAGCAGACCCATGTAGAGGCTTAAAGACGTCTGTCTCACAATTAATGTTTCTCAATGATGTCAGGTCTCTTCCATCACATCTGTAAAACAAAGAACCGATTGTAATGCTATAAGGCATACTGTACACATATTACTCACAATCACGTTAAATAATACTGAGACTTCTCTTTACCTTCTGTATTCATTCAAAACCAAATTGCGAAAGACTTCCTTGCACACACTGTTGAAAGACTCAATCACCTCAAAATGTTCTGCGTCAGGATATTTCTCTATAGAATAAAGACATATGTAAAGCAGACAGACAGTAAACCGTGAATGACTACCCACAAGAACATTTTCTAAATAGTCTTGTAGCATAACATTGGTTTGGAATATAGCAATGAGCCACACCTTTAATTTGTTCCTCTGTTTCTAATCGTATTTTGTTAATGGCATCATCTCTGGAGATCTGAAAGGACATAATAAGTTACTGATCGTATTAAATTGAAGTACCACCTATTCACAATAACATCACCGCCTAGTGATAAATACTTACTTTATCATGAGTGTAGTCTGTGAAAACAGCATAGACCTTTTCAGAGGCCAAGCTGAAAACAAGACAATGGTGTGGTCATGTAAGAATCAATACAGAACATATGATATGACTTCAAATATTGAGTCCGAAACGTAATGTCTTACTTTCGTGCAAGCTCAATCATTTCTGAGGGAGCAGAAAAGGTTTTGGACGGTGTGCGCTTGGACACCTTTGCTTGTCTGGCCATCTGCTGAATAGCCAGTATGATTTGTTGTGTGTGTTTCACGCCAACCTTGATAGCGTGACAGAAGTCCTGCTGTAACACGTTCTCAGCAGATGCCTCGATCATCACTAAGACAAATGAAACAGATCTATATTTTATAAATATGGTATAACACGCACTGTATCATTCTATTACCGATACGGATGTAGAAGACATGTGGGATATATAATCGACTAACCAACTTGGCTGAGTGCCGCACCAGCCACAATGAGGTTGAGAGTGCTGGAAGCCATTTCCTTTCGGGTTGGGTTCACCAGGAACTCCCCATTAACCAGACCAATGCGCACAGCACCTAAATAACCATGAATCCATATGGTTAAAACCACATACTGCGCATCAAAGAACAAAAAGGACGCAAGTACTTGTAAGAGATACTAACCAATGGGTCCATTCCAAGGAATGTCAGACAGGGCAAGAGCTGCTGAGGCTGTGGGCAAGAGATACAGTCAATTCAGTCCCTGGACGTCAAACAGACCATGTGACTGCTTCAAACAGGAAAACAATCTCTTGTCACCTCCGTTAATGGCCAGTACATCAGGATCATTGACACCATCGACTGCCAACAGGTTACATAGGACCTGAAGATAAACACAGCTCTAGACCATTGCTCATAATAACGGTTCAAACCAATGGGTAATGCATAGATACTGTACATACTGCTCATAAGTAGCAACAAGCTGTTGACTCACCTGAGTGTCATAGAAATAACCAGCTGGAAAAAGAGGTCTGATTGCCCTGTCTGAGGTGAGACAACCAAAATGATACCGTTAAGGTCCAACTAATCTAAAGAGTATAGAGCATGTTTTTCTGATGATGTCCATTGCAATATTGTGGCTTGTAGCTTACCCCAGAGAAATGCGTGTTTGAAATTAAATATGTTTGCGAATATGGGAGATTATGAATTTAAGAATTGATAGATGTAACAAAAACAAACTACTAGCAGTACTTTAAAGGTGTAATAAGAACTATGGTGCACATCATTGTTTTAAACGTATCATTCTATTTATCATTATCGCATCAATTTAGGAAACGTTTTCACAATATACGTTTGTCTATATTGCCCAGCTGTACTGTAGTAACAGTTATTGGGTAGGAAATTGAATAATCTTCTCACCTATAAGCCTACTGGTCAGAATCTCATTTTCAGTGGAGCCCAACTCTCGCCGAAGGTGGTTAGTAGGGATCCTACCAGCAGCAGCTGCTTTCTGCCTGTAGTCCACCTGTCAATCAAAAAACCCACAGCTCTAGCCAAGAGACCTAAAGACACCTGGACAACAGGCCCTTACAGAATCTGAGTGCAAGACTGACATTCTTGTCCCTACCACTTTCATTAAATCCCATCGAAAATCACAATGTTAAATAAACTCTTTTTAAACATATGTTTTCTATTGTCATATTTTGTCCTTATGTAGTAGGTGATCTGCGGAATGTTACTAACTCAACTCAAGCATACAGGTGTGTAGATGGAAAAATACAATTAGTAAGATTTTTTTTACTAATTGTATTTTTACAGCAATCACCAGAGTAAAACATACATCAGATATTTTTCCACTGATAGGGTAAAAACTTCACTTGTGTTTAGCTAGTTTGCACATTTTGCATCACATCAAGAGTTTAAAAATACAAACAAAAATACAAGAAAAAACAGTAATATACAGCCCGGCATCTCAAAAAGTAAGCTTAATCGAGTTGCCAAAGTCCAAGCTGGACGGTATGTTAATATATCAGTCCATTCAATATTCTGGCTTGTGGAAACAAATATTTTCACAGGTGATATGTTTTAGACTGATTATCCATGAACTATCCATGGTAGCAGTCTAATGTCTGTCCAAAAACCTATCCAGTCAGGCTTTAGGATTGGTTCACTTAACCACAACCAACTCATCTGTCACACATCCACCCACTGAATTCGACACTGGAAACCATCAGATACTGGGAACCATCAGATACTGGGAACCATCAGACACTGGGGAAAACACTGGTAAACCATTAGATACTGGGGAAAACACTGGCAAACCATTAGAACCTGGGGAAAACACTGGCAAACCATTAGAACCTGGGGAAAACACTGGCAAACCATTAGAACCTGGGGAAAACACTGGCAAATCATTAGAACCAGGGGAAAACATTGGCAAACCATTAGATACTGGGGAAAACACTGGCAAACCATTAGATACTGGGGAAAACACTGGCAAACCATTAGATACTGGGGAAAACATTGGCAGACCATTAGATACTGGGGAAAACATTGGCAAACCATTAGATACTGGGGAAAACATTGGCAAACCATTAGATACTGGGGAAAACATTGGCAAACCATTAGATACTGGGGAAAACATTGGCAAACCATTAGATACTGGGGAAAACATTAGCAAACCATTAGATACTGGGGAAAACATTGGCAAACCATTAGATACTGGGAACAACACTGGTAAACCATTAGATACTGGGATCAACACCGGTAAACCATTAGATACTGGGAACAACACCGGTAAACCATTAGATACTGGGAACAACACCGGTAAACCATTAGATACTGGGAACAACACTGGTAAACCATTAGATACTGGGAACAACACCGGTAAACCATTAGATACTGGGAACAACACTGGTAAACCATTAGATACTGGGAACAACACCGGGAACCATTAGATACTGGGAACAACACTGGGAACCATTAGATACTGGGAACAACACTGGGAACCATTAGATACTGGGAACAACACTGGGAACATTTAGACACTGGGAACCATTAGACACTGGGAACCATTAGACACTGGGAACCATTAGATACTGGGAACAACACTGGGAACATTTAGACACTGGGAACCATTAGACACTGGGAACAACACTGGGAACATTTAGACACTGGGAACCATTAGATACTGGGAACAACACTGGGAACCATTAGATACTGGGAACCATTAGACACTGGGAACCATTAGACACTGGGAACCATTAGACACTGGGAACAACACTGGGAACCATTAGACACTGGGAACAACACTGGGAACCATTAGACACTGGGAACAACACTGGGAACATTTAGACACTGGGAACCATTAGACACTGGGAACCATTAGACACTGGGAACAACACTGGGGACCATTAGACACTGGGAACCATTAGACACTGGGAACAACACTGGGAACTATTGGACACTGGGAACAACACTGGGAACCATTAGACACTGGGAACAACACTGGGAACCATTAGACACTGGGAACAACACTGGGAACCATTAGACACTGGGAACCATTAGACACTGGGAACCATTAGACACTGGGAACAACACTGGGAACCATTAGACACTGGGAACAACACTGGGAACCATTACTCTCCACCCTCTCACGACTGGCATCTCAGACTCGGCAACACTTTTGGATTGGATCCTACCTGGCAGGCTACGTCCACCAGATGACATAGGAATTGAGCTGCTCTTTCTCCTGGGGAAGGGCTATCCACTCAAAGATCTCCCCATCACAGTTCATATTCACAGTTGTTCTCCCTCTCCCAGAGTGCTAAGAGACTTGGTGTGGTACTAAACAATATTGTGCTATTCTCTGTTAAACTTCAAGGCACTGACTCACTCCTGCAGGATAAGACTCTACAACATTAGTAGAGCTCTACCTTACCACACAAAAGAAGTGGCTCAGGTCCAAATCCAACCACTTGTACACCTCATGTCTGAACTACTGAAACGCATTGCTAGTTGGGCTCCCCGTTTATGCCATCAAATCCTTCTAACTACCAATTTAAAGAGCATTTGAAATAAGTCGACAAATACACTGAAAATGTAGGGGTCCCTGAGAAAAGGTTTAAGAAAGGTTGTAAGGTTTGCAATAGATTTTGTAAGTCTTCTAGATGTTAAAAATGTACTGCCTAAATAGAATGCATTTAGGGAGTACATGTTTTAAAAAATATTTGAAGGGTAATGAAAATAAACATATAACACCACTTTAAAAAACAGTGCATTAACTCACCACGAGTGGCATAAATTGGGAGGGGGATGGTTTAGTTTTGCTGACAGCAGTCACCATCACTGTTGTATCTCCAAGCTGGAAAAATTTGTAGAATATATCAGAGTAACTGGTCAGAGCATCTTGTGAATATTCACGTACCAACTCTGAAAAATTATAAAACAATATACCTGCACAACAGCTGACCCATCTGCAAATCTGGCAAGTTTCCCTGTGGAGATCTCAAGTTTTCTTTAAAAAACGAACAAAAACAAGGTAGCCAAGTCAGAAAACATCTGAGGTTAGTAACAGTTATACAGACCTTACAACACTCATGAATAATCTATTAGATAATATAACAAAAACGAAATTAGCATGTTCAACACTGCGATGAATAATACAAATACAACCTTAGCCTACTGATATTAGTTATTGTCACTGTGTGCAGTAACCTTATGTTATTAGCAAGCTACGCATAATTAACTACTGTGGTTAGCTAGCTAGCCACTGGCAAATTCAGATTTCTACTGTACTTACTTTTCCCCCAAGTCTACTTCGACTTTTCTTATTGTTCCATGGCTGTTCCACACGGTCTGGTGACACAACCGCACGTTTAGTCGGACAAGCGATGGCCCAAGCCTCAGTAAATTTCTCATATTATTCGAGGAGAACTAACATAAAATATTTATTTTTAATGGAAAAATGTATCCTTCACACAACTGTGGTGCGCATGTGGGCTGACATGACAGTGTACATGCACGGAAATACGTAATAACGGGTCCTGTGATTGGCCATTATTTGTGTATCGCCATAACAAGAGGTGCGTTAATTTCGTTTTTACGTCCAGGAACATGAAACTATTATGCTGCACCAGAGATG
Source organism: Esox lucius (assembly GCF_011004845.1). Classification (NCBI taxonomy): domain Eukaryota; kingdom Metazoa; phylum Chordata; class Actinopteri; order Esociformes; family Esocidae; genus Esox; species Esox lucius. Next base: position 14,361,556 of record NC_047574.1, on the reverse strand, counting down.
GGGATTTCGGAAACACTATTGGAATCGTAAAATACCTCTTTGTTATAATCGTATCCCGTCAATGAGCCACACGGTGCATTATGGGTAATTGTTGGACAAGGAGTCGCAAAGAATCCATCCTGCTGCTGTAGTTTAGTGTATGAGATCTTGTCATTCACTTGCGGGAACTTGTGCTTGAATGAACCAATCACCAATATGTATGTTTATATGTATGTATACGTATACACATATTTAAGCATGACATGTTGACCTTACCTCCTTTAATGCTCAAATTGGTGTACCATTCAGCTTATTGTTTGCTCTACAAAGTAATATTGTTATTTCAAATACAGTTAGGAATATTGAAAATATACAATTTATGTCAACTATATTTCAAAATATGAATCCATGTTACTTTTGTCCTGTTCACCACACACAAGTAGGTGCTACAACTCTTATGTATGAAGCCCTGGATTAATTAGAGTTAGTGCCTTGCTCAAGAGAAGATCCACAGATCACCTTGACAGCTCAGGGGTTCAATCCAGCAACCTTTTGACACAACACCTCTAGGCTACCCTGCCATCCCGATTATGTATTAAATGGGCATAGCAATGTTCCAAAGTTGTATCCCTGCTACTGGTAATGAGCCAGTTTGTAAACATTTCCTCCAGATTCAGTGTGATTTTTTTTAAAACTTTGCCCTCTACTGGTGATTTGTAGAATTTGCTAATACAAATAAAGGCTATGATCATGGAGGACATAACTGGGAGAAAACACCCAGCATAGACAATGGCATTAAGTGCATCCACCATGGGAGTTCTAACTTTATTGGCTGACTCCCCTGATGACCCAATCAGTCATGTAATTACAACATCAACCAGGTCATCAGGAGGGATCAGCGAGTCAGTTATCCTGATATTGATATGATTATGGCCTCATCTGTGCGGCCAATGCTGTGTTCAAAATCAGAATCACTATTATTCCCTAATTATGTTGTATTTACACAGACCATTCTACACTAGGCACATCTTACAAAAATGTTTCCTTTCTTTTTGGGCTGGCTCAGATTACACGCTCTTTAACGTCATGCCTCGTGTGTCAATAAGATCCCCCCTGCTGAACGTTAGGATGGCGTCCTGCGTTTAGTAAAATGAGATTAGGGTGAGCAACCATGCTAAGGATTGGATGGGAGGCTGTAGTTGTTATGGAAACAGATTATCATCAGCAGTTTTTTTCATACAATTTAATTAGGTTTGTCCAGTTGCTATGGATTAGCACAGGTTAGTAGCTTCTATTCTGACAATATCCAGCGACAAAGGCAAACAGTGTCCGGTCCATTCACTGAATGTTTCATTCAACTTGCAATTAGATACTTATTGTTTCATGGTCTTTAATAGAAAGTAGATTGTCTTGGAAATGCAATTCTAATTATGTGTGGGCTTTTTTTTTTAAGTGGAAATGTGCAAATACTTTTCTGTGGGGAAACAACTGGAAATAGAATGGGATAATATACAACATGTGGTGGCCATTATGCTAATTTTTCACCAGTCAAATGTAGCCATTAGCTATCAGTTATTTTTCATCAGGCTTGAAGAGGGACAGACTGAGCCTGTCAGGTGTGTAGTATCTCCACATAGTGCATTGCAGTGTAACACAGCTGTGGGTTTTTGTTCAGCTCCACATACAGTACACAGTCAATTATTTTGGGGTAGAGTTTGGGGTACTGAAACAAAACACCCGGGAATGTTTTGTTATTTCTGGTTGTAATCAGGTTGACCTTTGCCAAAGGGCTTTATATCAACAGGGGGGATTTTATACATTTGGTTTGATTTTCCATGTCAGCCCTCAGGATGAAGGGAAGGAGGTCAGTCATCCCAAAAGCATATTTCAATCATTTGTTGTGTTATTGAGGTTTGTGGTGATGTTTTTCAATACACATTCTTACTTTGGAAAGAGTCCAACATGTTTGTGGTAAGACCAATAAAAGGAGAATATAGTAATTATTTTGAGAAAGAGGGAGGAGTGGGAGTAACAGAAATAGGGAAAGAGAGGCATGTTCTTTTTAGTAAGGCCTTTCCCTCTCTGCTGTTGAAAAGCAACTAGGGGCCCATGGTGTCTTAAGAAAATGATGTGTTCTGATTTTGCGGCAATTCTTGGTCAATGGAATCTTTGCGTTAGGCTAAATTTATATTATTTTAAATAGGACATTTTCCATGCACCCCAGCTGCAGCTCGATTTCAGCATGCTGGCTTTGGAGAGGCTATGTTTCCTTAGCCAAAGGGGTGGACTGTGTTTCTAAGAAGCCTAAGTTCAAATAATTTCGTTGAGTTGTTTTTCCTACTGGGTTCAGTCTGCACAAGTAATGCTGCTGTCGCTCTCTGACAGCTGAAACACCAGGTAATTATGAATTGGGTCTCTTCTATGACACACCACGTAAACGTGTAAAAAACACAATGTTCTCCCTCTTGAAAAAATTAAGATGGACCTTAACTAAGTACCTCATGACTAATTCGACAGATTGTGATAGCTGTGCATTACATGAGTCATGATGAGTTGAGTTATCAGTGTCTCTTTCTGAATCTACAAGATATGAATGATCTCTCACAAAAATTGGACAACAATCACCTCATTCCAAAAATCATCCAAACCAGAGAACACAGTGTTCTCTTTTTAAACATAAACATAGGCCTACAGTAAATCCATGTGAATGAGCATCCAGGAACCATCTGTAATAGTGAGTTATTTAAATGAGCTCAGAAGCTCTCCTTTCTTATCTCAACTTGCTCATTATTTCAGGGAAAGAGATGTGCTTCGATACATACATTTTAGCTAAGCCCCAAGACATAACCATTTACATGACAATGATTGTGTTTTGGTTACATTGTACTCTTCAGATTCATTTTCAATAATCAATTATGGCTATTGTGAGGCTTTTTTATTGGTGTGAATCACTATGGGCTGGCCTTGAGTCACCTCAACAAGTCGATGTGGTCTCGGAGAGTCAAAGATCAGAACATACTGCTCGTTATTAAATTGTTGGCTCAACCAAGAAATAATCTGGAATCAACACGCCCGGAGGAGTGTGCTCATCTTGCTAATCACCACATTTACCGTGTATGCTCCACCGTGAGAAATGGCCGGATCATAACATGGCAAGGCATTTTAATCCAACCATCCCTCCCACCAGCTCAGAATGGCCTGAGCCAATTTGCACCACCCTTTGGAGATTACTTTAAACCGAGCCCAGAAGGTAGCCATGCGTCTGGTCGAATAATCCCAGGTGCAAGTGCATAGCAGAGTTTAAAAATGCAGGAATGTGTTTTGGCAGCCATCCAGTCTTTGATTTGAGTCAACAGCTGGAATGAAAGTATAGGTCCTTCTGCAACATGTTTCAAGATGATACAGAAGCAAGGTTAAAAACATACTTATCAAACTCCATATGTGAATTTGGGACTACATAATATTGTTTTGAGATGTTATAGGGTAACAGCCATGACTGTATTGCAAATAAATTCTTAAAAATCTTTTCTAACTTTTCTAAGGTAGTTATAAAGATGAGAATGTAACTGCATGTTTACATTTTAGCTAAAATCTTGAACCTTGAAAGGTAGAATAAAGTTTAATTTGGGGCTTAGAAGAGCATAATAAAGTGAAAGAAAGTGAAATAAATAAAATGCAAGCATTTCGAGCAAAAACAGAACGTTACTCTCTAATTGGAAATGCCATCTTTCAGTGCAACTGGAAGAATATTCTGGCTCGGCTTCTCTCTTGCACAGTGTGGTCATCTCTGCCAGGGTGGTGCCTCTTCAATATATAAGGCCCTATTCTCCTGCTGGGTCCTCTAGTCCACCTGGTTACTCACTACATACACAACAGACAAACACTTTTGGACAGTGCAAAAGCAACTAGACATGTATTTCAGCCAACCAGAACAAGATCATTACGCTCGGTTCCTGGACTTATCTGGCGAGGTGACCTGTCACTTGAGGTGAGGCCCACCAAAGACATTGACGATGATGGAGGAAAGGTTGGGCAGCCGATTCCGATTGGCTGTAAAAAGGAGATACATGGCCTCCTCGTCCAGTTTTCTTGTTCCCAAACATGCCGCACTGGAGAACACGTTTTTGTGAGCTCAGTGTAGGGTTTTAATCAAAGAGGAAAACCAGGGATTCCAGTGCATTTAAATGAAATATGGCTGGAGGACAGCACCTGACTCTGCTATATGACCATACGGGTTTGACCGAGATCAAATGGATGATTCCTGTGAGTGCTGGAGAGGTGGTGTTATGAAGGATAAACATGTCGGACCCTCCTTTGGCTAATTAGAGCATATCTCCCTGTTCCTTCTCCCCACCTACACACAGCAGCTTAAAAGATCACAGAGGTCGAATTTCCCTGATGAGCTCAACACATTCTTAACATCAAGACGGACAATAACGAAACCAACTAAAAAATAACCCTAATTATTTCCATTCACAAAACGGAACAAACTTGCACAAGAATCGAAAGTGTGATTCTTGAGCTTGCCATTGGACATGACAACGTGAGCAGCATAGCAACTGTCATTTAGTTTTAGACAGAAATCCCATAGGAAAACCAGTAGTGTTTAACTTTCAATTGGGTTTATTATATTTACTCTAATGTTAAATAGTGTTTATACAAGCAAATTAACACTTACTGCCCAGATAAATAGCTTGATACAATGTTCTCAGGTGCCCTGAGACTTTGCATAGTACTCTATGTAGCCCTTTTTGGAGCCAATTGCAGCTACATGGACTCACAAACCCTGTTTTATTGTTTTTTTGGAGGACATCTCAATCCTTTGGGCAAGCTGTCACACTGTGACACCAAAAAACTAATATAATTATCATTAGGTCAGTGAAACAAAATACCTGTGTCACTCTCCCTTCTTGACAAATCTGTTTTAGGTCAGATAAAACTGTCCCGTGCTATGTTGGGTACTTACTCTGGAACCAGCATTTCCATTCACAAAGTAGACTGCCCCTGAGCACCTGCCCTTGACACTTTCCCATTAAAACCTGGTGCACTTTTGACTGCCATCTTAAGTGCCAGTCCATTTTACCAGAGCTGCCCCCTTGACACCTGACTTAGCTTGTGGGGACGAGTGAACAGGTTTGCTCACTTGGAGGATTATCATCACCCGCTATTCAATCCAAACTGTAGCCATGTGTCTACTGTTGGTGGTTGCAGGGTCAAATTTAATCAAAAGGACTATATTTCTGTGTCAGACTTGAACTTCATTGGTCAGAATCCTTGTGAGGTGCATAGTTACTTAGAGAAGAGTTGGCTAACTCCAGCATACTTGCACGTGACGTTGTTTAATATTATTCAATGGGTGAGGGTCTAGGCTTTAGAGTTTAGGTCCACTTTGCTGAATGTCTAGGGATGATGAGCATGTAACCTGTAATTAGTGATCATGTAACCTCTACAGTTGTTAATTGACTTGAAATCGAAAAGCAAAAACCTAGATCCAATTGTAGCTAAACGGACTTCACCGCAACTACGTTTTAAATTGTCTCAAAAACAACTTTATGGAAGGAGTGACTTTGATATGACTGTCGTCCATGCGCAATTCAGCGTGGCTAGCTCGTTAGACCCGTTAACGTGTTTCTGTGCATGGTTTGTTTTATGTGACGTCACTATGATATCACCCACAAACTTGATTGTGGATGTCTATTGGAAAAGACAATCTTGTGTATCAATTTTTGTGTATCGTCATACCCTGCAATCTTTTGTTCACATCGTCCTGATTCATCCACTATGTTATCCACAAGGTGTCACTGGAAAGCCTTCCATCGTAACGCTTGCTGGTAGACAGTTTAATGTACAATAGGTAACAAAGATTTATCTGGAAATGTCATTGATCTAGTGCTTCTCTGTGTTAAAAAAATTGTTGTGTTTTAACCAAAAAAACGCGTACTGACACATTCACTGCCTCTATATTTTAATTAACATTAAAAAGACCTGCAATTGAAATAACTGTAAATAAATCATTTGAGGGTATGCCCTTAGAAATCTCTAGTCAACATACAACCGTCTATCCCGGATGGAACATAATAATACAGTATGATGCCGCACTACTTTCTTGCTCTGTTTCAATTATAGAGCGCATTTTGTTTTGGCGGAAGAAGACATCTCTTCTATGGGTGAACGAGTCGGATAGGCTGGAATAGAAACGCAGTCAATTCTGGCGAAGCGGTGGGCTCCTTCGTCTAGCGCAGAGCTCCATCAATGAACTCAAGTCAGTAGTATGGTTTGCAGCCGTTAGAGACTTGGCTGGAAGAGGGAAGTGACCGAAGAAAGACATCGCTGCCAAATATTATTTGAAACAGCTTTATGCGGGGAAAATGATGTAGCAAATGTGCTACTATATGCAATTTGCAGCACTGAAAAAAACGGAATGGGGGGATCAAGCATCTTATATCTTAGAGAATATTCTAGCTCGACGTCCGATGGAGGAAAACAGTTAAATGTATATTCCTCTTTGCTTCATAATGCTTAAACGTTAGACTTTTTAACGGAACGAAATATTAACCTCCAACTTGTAGGTCTAATGTCTTAGTTTAGCATACCTTTTTTTAGTTAGTAATACGTCAGCTGCGTTGAAGGCACCGGATGGATGATATTTAATGTTTTTTATTCACAAGGTGATGTATTCCTTATCCTTTCCTCAGTGGGTAGTATCAAGGCATCTTCATCTAGGTTAGCTCATCCGACCATTCTGGATGCATTTCCTTTTTCTGCAAGACCGGACTATGGACATATCTTCTCAAACGGCAAAATGAGTTTATGTTTAATTAAATCAACCACATGAGTGGCGTCTAAATTAAGGTCGTGTTCAGAGCGGTGAAAGGCGACGCGGCGAAAATTCCCGGACAAGGATACATTTTTTATTCACATTCTTTGGAATTGTCGCTGTCCACCACAAGGAAATGGAAAGCGAGGTTTTTACACCGTTGCTGGAGCAATTTCTGCTCACGCCTTTGGTTGCCTGGGTAAGGCAACCTAACTTACTGTTCTAAGGAAATGTGACCCTGCTAATTAAGGTTTAAGCAGGGTATCCAAAATAAATTCCCTATTTACGAGGTTAGTTGGGTTTGCTAATTTTTTTCCTGTGTATTGTCCTATTTTTCAGGTTAAAGCGTCTGGACATTCATCTGGAAACGATGGCACCAAACTATCGGAATACATTGAATTAGTCGATGGCATTTATTTAAATGAGATTATGCTTGAAATGTAAGTAATGTGTATTTTATGGGTTGTCTGTCTTTAATAGACGAAAGAATGACTGAGTGGCCACGCATGCTTCTCTAATGCATTGGCCAACGTTAGCCATGCTCTGAACAGTATAGCCTACAGGACATGCATTACATTCATGATTCAGGACGCTTGACTGGAAGTCTAACAATATGCATGAATTGCCCAGAATTACACATTTTACTAGTGAAATTTCAACGGAAATATATAGGAGAAAATATTGTGTTATCTTTGAAATGAAGTCGGTGTCCATTATAGTTCTTTTTGAGTCACTTCAACCACCTGAAGTTCAGCTGGTTGTGGAAAGGGTGCACATTGATGGCCAGAGTCGGCAGCAGTTTGTCTTCCACTCGAGCAGTCAATCACAGAAAATGTCAGAATTTGAAGTGTCATCTGCAGCCTACTGTAAGGCTCCCTGGCGTGTTTTCTTCTTGCCTACTAGAACGGTAAATATAGCAGCTATTCTGACCAACTCACTATACCCCTTGAGTAAAAATGAATATTCTGTCCATCTCTGCCATTACACTAGAAAAGAGGTGGTTTCTACCAATTTGGGCGAGGTCTACATGATTGTGTGGTACCTGTTTTATTCATATAATTATCAAGACACCCACTGTCTCATATGGTAGTTATTTAAGCAATAAGACAGAGCATTAATTCTATCAGCTCTGGAGAATGACCTTACAAACCGTACTCTGTTCGATTTTGTAAAATAATATGCAATTCATTTCCATCATATTTTCAATTGTCGATTCTTCTAATTAAACACTTAACATAAAAGAGTTTAGCTGTGCTTGTCTGCCTGGCAGGATGTTAGGGCTGGCCCGTCACTTCATCCAAGGTGTGGGTGGGTGGAAGGGGCAGTTTTGGGCAGCTGTTGGCACTCGTCTGCCCAGCAAGACTCCCACACAGAAGGCACATTGTCAGAAGCTGTTGTGAAACGGGTCTTTGTCTAAGTGTCACAGTTTGTAAAGGCTACATGGTCGGTAGTTTAACTTCTGCCGCTACAATATCCAGTGTACAGTGTACTGCAAGTCACTGAACACATTTACCTTGTGCCAGATGGATTCGTTTTTATTCGTCCTCCCATGTGTTGAGTGTCATTTTTGTTTGAGTAGATTTTGCCTGGATTGTTAAACACACTCCTGGTTGATTGGGTTAAGCTCATATCTTCTGCTTGTGCAACAGGTCATGGCTACAAAATGCAATGCTTGCAATGAGTTTAGGAACACATACAGAGGTGCATTTAACTGATGAGAATGATTAACTGGCTAGCAGTTTGCAAAGCTAATGGGTTCATTCAACAAGACAGCCTCTTATCACACAAGTCTGTTGAAACTCTGGCCAGGAGCTGTTAATGTGGGTGAGTGGTCTTTACCATGAATAGCTGTTATCAAGAGAGATTTGTGTATGACATCTGTATTTGGCATACTGTTACAATCCTAGCACAGGGCGGTGACAACATTTGGGATCACACATCTTTTAAATAAACCAGGCTGGTTATGGAAAGGATGCATTTGGCTTATGACCCTTTGAAGCATCCCATGTTTAGTGGTACTATATGCCTGTGATTAATCTACAACCGTACAGTTTCAGGGTCCAAAGAATATAAGCAGCTGTTTATACTGTAATGTCTTTCTCCAAGCTGTTGACAGGGAGGCAGGCAGACGTCAATTGTCCAGGAAGCAGAGAGGCCCTGCTGGATTATCTAACTGTAGAGTTGAAGGCACAGATGGCTTGGTGTCACTGCCATGCCCCTCAGTCACTACTGCCCAGCCAGTTAGACTGCCCTTCGGTGACCTACTGTAGGACTGTTGGTTTGCGTGGTCAAAAGGCTACAGGCTAACATTTTAAACAAGATTGGGTCTAATGATCTCAAGGCCACGGTGGGCCAATTCAAAGCTAATCCTGATTTTACAGTCCTGTGTGATTTATTAAGGCCACGCTAGGCCCTCTGAATTGTTCCCAGTTCCGGAAGCGATATTTCAGTATGCCATTTTTCGGTTTCACACGTCTCACTTCAGTGCTCAAATGCAATCACCTCACATCAACCCATGGAGCTCAGATGAATGAGACTAATGAGCGTATGTGACTGATGTACACACATGAATTCCACCTGAAGCCGCGTTGCAGCTGCGGTCGGGTCGCCCTGTGTTGACTGGCGTGAGCCCCTCTCTCAGCACCTCGGTAGGAACAAAACCACTGGCCCGAGCAACCCACTCCCAACACGACCTGGCCACTTCACGCAGCGGTGCAGCAGCTTAGAGGAAGCTAAGGTATTTGTTGAAGGACAACCGTTTGATTAACTTCATCCAGATTGGATTAACATCTATAGCAGCCCCCAATTGGCATCTCAACTGGGGGTTTTCAACTGGAAGAAAACGGTGATAAGGCGGGACAGCCACTCGCTCTGCTGAACCAGACACAACATGCTCTTTGCATGCTCTCCCTGTTTTCACTGGGCAGCACGCCTCCTGTTTTTGTTCCCTCCTTAAGCAGAAGAGGCATAGTTTAGATTCTTTCTGGATTGGTGTGTATTTGCTGAATTCCCCACAGCTGGGCTCTTTTTCTTTGGAGATCAAAGGCTTCATGTGTAGGCTATGACAGGCTTTGTGGTGTTAGTTTATTTCGTATAGAATGCTTAGAACTAAATGAAATGCTGTTTTAGTTTGTGCTGTTTTCAGGTCCAGTTTGTGGCTAATCACCTATTCTGGTATTAACTTACTGGTTGCAGCCTCATTGATCTTACTGGCTTTGTGACATGGAGAAAGAAAACACTGGGAGACTAACGCATGTTTTTCTCTACATCTTGCTATTGCATCTGCTCATCTGTGTAGTTGACCTGATTTGTCAATCTGATTGGGCTGCTTTTAGAGCCAGCAAAGAGTGCTTTTGCAATTTTAACTTCCTTGTAGACGGATTTCTTGTAGATGGATTTCTCTTTTAGTAGACCATTGAAGGACTGTGTTGAGCTATGAAAAGTCCTGTGAGTCAGACACACAGGAAGCAGCTGCTGTGACCTTGAAGGGGCACCGCTTTAACAAGGTCATGCAGGGACTCACAGGAATAGGAAAGGCCGTATGGAAAATGTACAGGAATGACTGAAAGACTTGTATGATTAAAGAAGTAGATAAGGCTGAGCTAAATTACCTCCTCTCCCTGGATGATTTGATGTCCTCCCTTGTATTAAGAGGATCTTACAAAAGAAAGTTGCCATGTTACGGGTTCTGGCTTTCAGAGTCTGACAAAGGAAACAACTGGGAAGTGCTACAGTGGCTCTCCATGACACACACACATCCTGGCTTTATATATTACTGAACATAGACTTGCCACAGTAACCACAGTTGGATTGCTCTGAAATCATCATCATCCACATTCCTCTGTGGTGATTCCTCCAGCTAGCCCCTCTGTATGGCTGGGAAGTCATCGCTCACCCTTCCTTCCTTGTGTGTTTGGCCTGAGAGGCTCAACATCCTCTCCTCGTGGTGGGCAGCCGGCCCTCGCTCTGTTCTCTGCCCCTGCTGACTTTGATGCAGCTTGTCAGAAGTAGGTTACTCACCAATGCAGTGCATGCAGGAGTGCCCCAGGCTGCATCGTGTTCTGTGTTGACTATTGACTTGTGCATCGACTCCCCGTTTTTTCAGAAGGCCATTTTATCAGTACGGTATTTTGGGGTTCAGCCCCTCAAAGGGCTGTATTCGGATATCTGCAGCCAGTACAACAATGGGGTGGAGGCTAGAGAGAACCTCGGGCCAAAAATCCCTGATGTATGGTGGGATTGTGCATCCATTGCACCGAATTGGTTGTGTGTCTGGCCCTGTGATGTATAGAGATGAGTTCCTAAATTAGCATCTTCTTTCCCAGCTCCCTGTCTGTGTAGCCAGTGCTCGGCCTGACAGGATTACAGCTCCCTCCGTGCTATTTAATTAAGGGGTTAAGACGACCCCCCAACAGGACTCTGTGGCTGTGAGTGAGTGGTGGAGTCACGTGGCCGGTATCATTCAAACAGCAGCCTGTCCTCCTGATTTGCAATGCTGAGAGGCGCGTGTGGATGTGCACCCATGTGGGAGCAGACTGGATCAAAAGGTCTATTAACAGATCTGCTGTGCAGGCGTTTCACTCGGGGTGGTTGCTTTCATTAAACTCCGGAAAGTATATATTTTTTCTTCTTTAGCTGAGTTCAATGATAGCTCCCTGGTCTTAAGAAGTAGCATTTTATTTTTACCAACTTACTGCTTGACTTATCAGTAGAGTTTTTAAGAAGACTCTGGAAACTGTATATTCAGTTTTATGTTTTGCTTGGCGATGGGCCTATTTTGCCATCACGAGTATGACTCATATATGAGAGAACCACTCTGTCCCTCCCTCAGGGTGGTTTCACTGGCCTATCGTGGAATTATTTATCGTTAACGGTGAGGGTAGAAACTGTGGCATGGTTGGAAATTGGCCTTACATGAGGTTATGTTACATATAGTGGGGAGAACAAGTATTTGATACACTGCCGATTTTGCAGGTTTTCCTACTTACAAAGCATGTAGAGGTCTGTAATTTTTATCATAGGTACTCTTCAACTGTGAGAGACAGAATCTAAAAGAAAAATCCTGAAAATCACATTGTATGATTTTTAAATAATTAATTTGTATTTTATTGCATGACATAAGTATTTGATCAACTATCAACCAGTAAGAATTCCGGCTCTCACAGACCTGTTAGTTTTTCTTTAAGAAGCCCTCCTGTTCTCCACTCATTACCTGTATTAACTGAACCTTTTTGAACTTGTTACCTGTATAAAAGACACCTGTCCACACACTCAATCAAACAGACTCCAACCTCTCCACAATGACCACAAGACCAGAGAGCTGTGTAAGGACATCAGGGATAAAACTGTAGACCTGCACAAGTTTGGGATGGGCAACAGGACAATAGGCAAGCAGCTTGGTGAGAAGGCAACAACTGTTGGCGCAATTTTTAGATAATGGAAGAAGTTCGAGATGACGGTCAATCTCCCTCGGTCTAGGGCTCCATGCAAGATCTCACCTAGTGGGGCATCATTGATAATGAGAGGTGACGGATCAGCCCAGAACTACACGGCAGGACCTGGTCATTGACCTGAAGAGAGCTGGGACCACAGTCTCAAAGAAAACCATTAGTAACACACTACGCCGTCATGGATTAAAACATGGAAACATCATTCTTTGGGGATGCTTTTCTGCAAAGGGGACAGGACGACTGCACCGTATTGAGGGGAGGATGAATGGGGCCATGTATCGTGAGATCTTGGCCAACAACCTCCTTCCCCCAGTTAGAGTATTGAAGATGGGTTGTCGCTGGGTCTTCCAGCATGACAACGACTTGAAACACACAGCCAGGGCAACTAAGGAGTGGCTCTGTAAGAAGCATCTCAAGGTCCTGGAGTGGCCTAGCCAGTCTCCAGACCTGAACCCAATAGAAAATCTTTGGAGGGAGCTGAAAGTCTGTATTGCCCAGCGACAGCCCCGAAACCTGAAGGATCTGGAGAAGGTCTGTATGGAGGAGTGGGCCAAAATCCCTGCTGCAGTGTGTGCAAACCTGGTCAAGAACTACAGGAAACATATGATCTCTGTAATTGCTAACAAAGGTTTCTGTACCAAATATTAAGTTCTGCTTTTCTGATGTATCAAATAGTTATGTCATGCATTAAAATGCAAATTAATTATTTAAGTCATATAATGTGATTTTCTTGATTTCTGTTTTAGATTCCATCACTCATAGTTGAAGAGTACCTATGATAAAAATTTGACTTCTACATGCTTTGTAAGTGGGAAAACCTGCAAAATCAGCAGTGTATCAAATACTTGTTCTCCCCACTGTATCTGTTCTAAAAGCGTTTATCGCAGTTGCAGACATGTGGTCACAAATGCATGGCTATACGCACATGCTACAACCTACATGCATGAACACAAAATCATAATCCTGTTTACTATGGCTTTAATGACAATGTCGCGCTACTTTGATTAAATGTCATGTACAAACCCGTTTCGGGGTGCTGTGTAAAATATAAATGGAAAAACAGAATGCAATGATTTGCTAATCATTTAAACACTATTCAATAGAAAATAGTACAAAGACAACATCAAATGTAGAATCTGATAAATGTTATTGTTCCTTGAAAAGTATATGCCCACATGTTTCAAAAAAGCTGGGACAGGGGCAACAAAAGAGTGGAAAAGTTGAGTAATACTGGGAAAAACTGGTGGAATGTCTCAAATAGTTTGGTTAATTGGCAACCAGTCAGTAACATGATTGTGTATTTAAAAAAAAAAAAAAAAGCATCCCTGAGAGGATGAGTCTTTCAGAAGTGAGGATGGGGAGGTGTTCACCACTCTATGAAAGTCTGGGGTTTGGTGATCTCATGTACAGTACATAATATAATTAAACAGTTCTATGAAAGCTAGGGACAGGGCCGAAACCAATATTGGTTGGCCGTGATCTTCGGGCCCTCCGACGGCACGGCATTAAAAACAGAAACTATTGTGTAGTGGACATCACTGCTTGGGCTCAGGAGCACTTCCAAAACCATCGTCTGTGAACACAGTTAATACTCTACCACGGCAAGGAGACAACATATATAAGATCCCGAAACACCACCGCCTTCTCTGGGCCCAATCTCATTTAAGATAGACTGAGGCGAAGTGGAAAAATGCCCCGTGGTCTGACAAATCAAAATATACATATATATCCTACTCTGACTAGAAACCAGGTTTTCAGGATGGGAGTCGGGCGCTCTAGCAAGGAGGCTGAAACCCATTGGCTCTAGTGTCTGTCACTAACCCTAAAGTGTCATGGAGTCAGGTTTTCACTCATTGCATAGCAATCTTTGGCTCCGTAGTTAGAATGAGCATGCTTAACTGGCCTGCCTGCAGTCCAGACCTGTCACCCATTGAAAACATTTGGTGCATGATGATATGAAAAATATGACAAAGGAGACCCCAAACTGTTGAGCTGCTGAAATCCTACATCAAACAAGAATGGGAAAACATTTCACTTTCAAAACTACAGCTACTGGTCTCCTCAGTTCCCAAACGCTTACAGAGTATTGTTAAAAGAAGGTGATGCTACAGCGGTAAACATGCCAGCGGTAAAAAATGTTTTGTGAATGGGGTTATAACAAAAAAATACTTTTGTCGCCGTGAAGGATCATTTTTCATGTCCTTGAGCATCAGCATGGCCTTTCCTATCAGCATGTCTTGTAGATCTCCCGTCTGTTAGATCAGACGAGTGCGGCGTTGACGCTCCATCAGTTGGGCTTCAGTGAGAAACGAGGTCAGAGGAGAGTATCCAGAGACTAAACTCAAGCCATCTGGCCGGTGAAGGAGCCCAGTAGAGGCCTGCATGTGTTAATCTTTCAGAGCTTGTAAACCGTGTTGGTCCGAAACCTTCTGTTGGTGATCATCAAAGCACAGGTTTGAACTGACCGACAGTAGAGTGAACCTTGATGGTCTGTTAGGTCATAAATGTCTGTTATCAACATTTATGTTGTTTTGAAAACATAATTGCTAAATGATTTATTTTAAGATAATTATTGGAATGCCATGCATTGTTCAAGCTATTCATGCTTGATAACTCTCAGCAACCATTTTTTCATAGCTAGGGTGCAGAACATAGCAGGAGAATGTTCAACTAACCTGGATTAAGTTTTGCTTTTTCAGCTCGTATTTCAACCAAACCTGCGTGTCTCAGTCTTGAGTCCAGTTACAGGTGGTTTCTGAAAAGCCAGATACATTTCAGAGACAGCAACCATGTCTGTCTCTGAAATGTACCTTGCAGGGATTCTCTTAGCCATACAAGTCTTTTAAAGTTTTCCAGCGTCTTTGACAACCAGACACGGTTGCATTTATCACATAGTCAAAAAAGGGAAAAACCAGCCTGTCATTAAGTTCCATACCCACATAAAAGCTTAGCCTATTTGAAACCAACTAGTCAAAGCAAAGGCTGTTAGCTTCACTTTCAAGGGGTTTTGAAACACCAAATGACGACGTTAATCCATGCTGAGATGAGCTAATCGCTATGAAAAATCGGTATGTTATTTTGGGTGTGAGAAGTGTCTGCGTGTATGGAATGTCTGTCGTTAACTCAGGTTGACACTCCTGATGATAACATCCGCAGTCATGCTTCTAAGCCTCAGGGAAAATCATAAGTAGCCCTCTTCACTATGCTAGAAACACTGTCTCCCTTTGTGATTCTCACACCAGAAGTTGTTTTTCCAGCAAATCGACGCACAGACCCAGACAGACCAAACCTTCTGAGTTCAGAACATGCTCTATCAGTTCTCAGATCATCAACAAATCGATGAACATCAACAAATGTCAGACTCACAATCACAAAAACACTCCCATTTACTGTACCGCTTGTGCTATTTAGAATTTAACTTAATGATGTTTGAGCAACTTAAAATTACTAAACTGTTTAAACTGTTATTCTCATTTATTTAATTCCCACAGAAATCCAAAAGCCACTGTTCAACGAACCAACAAGAAAGTGAACAATGACTCGACCCTGCGCATACAGAACCTCTCCATCCTGATCCGACAGATGAAGTCCTACTACCAGGTGAGTCAGCAGTAAATTCTTTAATATTGAATGGAACAGTGATACAGAGTGCATCTGGGGCTGATGTCTGACACAGTAGACTGAAACATTAAAATCCATTTGCCTCCTGGCTCATTCGGATCAATAGCGTGTTTGAATATGAGACTAAGCCACACACACACACCCACTTATCTAGTATCAGGTTGGACCCGTTTGCCTGCAGAACAGTGAATTCTTTTGGGAATAGACTCTATAAGGTGTTGGAAGTTTTTCACAAGGATGTTGATGATGGCAGTTGCTGTAGATTGGAAATCAATACATTGACGCTGCGAATTGCCCATTCCGTCTTTTCTCAGATATTGTGTATTGGGTTGAGGTGTGGATCAACTGAACCGATATCGATCAGACCAAGCAATTGTTTTTCGATGACTCCAATGTCCTGGGTTGAGAGTCATGTGCCCCCTGGAGCCGCTTCTTGTTTATAGCTGGTTGGTGTGGAACGTAGTATGGGCCTCCGCTGCAAAAGCCCATCTGCCACAAGAACTAAGTTGTGTATTCCGATATGTCATTCAGTGCCTTCATGTGTGTGTGGGATTCACTGTCTGTAGGAGCAATCCGTTTGTGTGAATAGGTGGTGTACCTAATTAACTGGCCACTGACTATACATGCATAGATCATGCGGTAGTTCGTCTACTGGTTAGAGTATTGGGCCAAATGTTGGTACACACACACACACACACTTGACTTTCTGTGGCTAGTGTGATGTGGGAAGGGGACCTCAATCCAGATGTCACATAGGCTTCTATAAATTGGTGGGGGGAGCTACATGTTAGAGATGTTTGGAACTAAATACACTGATGTGGTCCTCCATCTCACGCTTTGACTGTTGAAAACATGGGATGGATTTGGAAGAGCTCAGCATTAACAGTATTAAAATGGACACAAAATGAGTTCCCTCACCACTGTTCTAACTATTAAGCCTATCTGTCTGTAGAGTCTTGGCTTTCCTGCTCAGCTCAAGTTTTTACAGCACTAGATCATATCAGGTTCTTGCATGTGAGGGTAATCTCAGAGCATTGGTTAATAATTTCCATTCTACCCAAGTAATGAGAGACCTCCCATTAATCTGATAGACAGATGAAGGGGGCGGGGGCGGGGGGGGGGGGGGGACTTCCTGCATACAAGATCTGGTGTACACTGTGACTGGTTGGAGGGGCTGTGGGCTTATCTCGCAGTCAGCACATCTGTCCAGCAGCTTTGCCAGTGTCGCAGCCAGAGCCACTTAACGCACGCGGAGGACGATAAAGAATTTCAGACTTGATAATTGGTGTTTCTGTTCAAAGCACTGCTCCTGAGAGAGATAATTGGTCATCTCGGGTGTCTTGGCACTCTGAATGATAATCAGGAAATGTACGTGATCCAGCTTGCACAACACAAACTACAGGAATGCTTGGGGCTGACTATGGGGGAGTTATTCCGCAGCACAGTCTCCATGGGGAGTGTTCACACGTGCTTTGTCTGTCCGGACAATTACGGTTTCTTCTGGTCATCAGTCTTCTTGTAGTCATCTGCAACTCAGCAGCTGTCAGTGCAGGACTGACCCAGCCACATCCCAATGGGCCCAATGGTCATCAGCATATCATATTGTAGAGACGGAGGATGGATACAGCTCTGGACGTGCCTGTTGTGTGACAGATCTACAAGTCCTAAAGGGTCTTTTGGGGTTACTTCACATTGATACTGTGAAGAACCCTTTCAAAGAATAACCTTTTTGGGGATAGTCTTTAAGGGATTGGTCCTTCAACTGATTCGTAGAGGAACCATTGAAAGGAGTTCTTTGAAATACCCTTTTAAATGTTTCCTTGGAAAACCACAGTTTCCAAAAACCACCTCTTGAGGATCCTCCAAGTTCCTTTTTTTCGAGTGTACTTGGGTAGGAAGTGTTTATGTTCCACCATCCAATTTAACATCCTTTGAGCATCTGATTCAAATAGGACCGTTGTTTATCAACAGTAATGTCTTAAGCTTTTTATAGGCCTTCTCAAAATGGGTTTCCATATAATCTGTCATAGCCAAGAGTCTTAAGGGATGTGTTCTGGTACGTTTGTGAGTAAACATATTTTTTTTTAATCCTACAATTATCAGATAGATGTGTGATGTTGTTTATATGTAAATAATCTTTAAGTAGAGTCATTATTATACCTCCATACTATCCAATTGTGAGGAATCCATTTTGGCTTGACAATGCCAATTTTGCAACCAGTTAAAGAAATGACACTTTGCCACAGTGTAAAGTAGTGAGTGTACAGCTTGTATAACAGTGTACATTTGCTGTCCCCTCAAAATAACATAACACACAGCCATTAATGTCTAAACTGCTGGC
Organism: Esox lucius; assembly: GCF_011004845.1. Classification (NCBI taxonomy): domain Eukaryota; kingdom Metazoa; phylum Chordata; class Actinopteri; order Esociformes; family Esocidae; genus Esox; species Esox lucius. Next base: position 14,343,348 of record NC_047574.1, on the reverse strand, counting down.
AACAAAAGTGAGTACACCCTTAAGTGAAAATGTCCAAATTGGGCCCAATTAGCCATTTTCCCCTCCCTGGTGTCATGTGACTCGGTAGTGTTACAAGGTCTCAGGTGTGAATGGATAGCACAGTGTGTTAAATGTTATCGCTCTCATACTCCCTCATACTGGTCACTGGAAGTTCAACATGGCACCTCATGGCAAAGCACTCTCTGAGGATCTGAAAAAAATAATTGTTGCTCTACAAAAAGATGGCATAGGCTATAAGAAGATTGCCAAGACCCTGTGGTCTGATGAGACCAATTAAAACATATTGGGTTCAGATGGTGTCAAGCGCGTATGGCTGCAACCAGGTGAGGAGTACAAAGACAAGTGTGTCTTGCCTACAGTCAAGGATGGTAATGGGTCATGGTCTGGGACTACATGAGTGCTTCCGGCACTAGGGAGATACCGTTCATTGAGGGAACCATGAATGCCAACATGTACTGTGACATACTGAAGCAGAGCATGATCCCCTCCCTTTGGAGACTGGGCTGCAGGGCAGTATTCCAACATGATAACGACCCCAAACACACCTCCAATTCGACCACTGCCTTGCTAAAGAAGCTGAGGGTAAAGGAGATGGACTGGCCAAGCATGTCTCCAGACCCAAACCCTATTGAGCATCTGTAGGGCATGCTCAAACAGAAGGTGGAGGAGTGCAAGGTCCACCAGCTCCATGAAGTCGTCATGGAGGAGTGGAAGAGGACTCCAGTGGCAACTTATGAACCTCTGGTTAACTCCATGCCCAAGGGGGTTATGGCAGTGCTGGAAAACAATGGTGGCCACACAAAATATTGTCACATTGGTCTAGACATTAATGGCTGTGTGTTGAGTTATTTTGAGGGGACAGCAAATTTACACTTATACAAGCTGTATACTCACTACTTTACATTGTAGCGAAGTGTCATTTCAGTGTTGTCACATGAAAAGATATAATCAAATATTTGTAAAAATGTGAGGGGTGTACTCACTTTTGTGAGATACTTTAACTAGTTGCAAAATTGGCATTGTCAAGCCAAAATGGATTCCTCACAATTGGTTTCAAAAATGCATCTTTAACACCCAAGTAGTGACTTCGTTTTTTTGAGTGCCCATGGCAAGCTGGAAGCAGTAGCCACCAAAGCACAATGAAACAATGCATGTTTTGTTCTTCTATGGTTGATGTCATCAGTCTTTCCCTGGCCTTCGCTGCCTTTGGTTATCTCTTGGTTAATATATTGTCTGTGCAGAGTGCATTAGAAGCCTCCACTGTTCTCTCTCATTGGTCGTTAAGAAGCTTTACCACCAACTATCAACTACCCAGTTAACTGGAAATGCCATGACATTTACTGTTTGTGTGGACAGCAATGATTGTTGTGGAGATGAGGCTATGTTGGTATACTGTACGTACATAGACATTTCAGTTTGCATACTTGAGATGGATGTACTTGACTAAGATCACGTCGGCTGCCAGAAATAACTTTGTTGATGTGTCATTTTCTGCTGTGACATCTCTAATTTCTAGTTGATTAATGAACACCAGTCATTGCTCCAATAAAACACAAAATGCTCAGTTGAATGACCTGGAATAATGTTTGGAAGCAGATTCTGTCATTATCCTAGGTTAATGCCCAATTTATGGTCAACAGACCTTTAAAAATCTGAGGTCTTTACTCACCCTCCTTTTTCCTAGGTAGCGGATTCTCATCCAGCCTTGTTGTGGTCTCTGCCCAGGCTAAGATTCCCCAAGGGAATGAATGTACAACCTGCTAGTCCCAGTTATTCACCACCCACATCCCATCCAGTCTAGGCAGACACTTGGTTATTGAAGATGTTCAAAAATGTATTTTCAATTTCCTTATATGTGGTCACAGTTCCTGATAACTTATTTTTATTTAATTTTTTTACCCATATTAATACCATATCCATGTTCCAGAATTAAATGTTATCAGTTCTCTGGGTTCCAATAAAGTCTACTAACAGCTGTATATTTCAGTGAGCACATGGAAGCAATTTAGTTTGGCAGGTATGATGTTGGCAGCTCTACCGTTACAAATCTGTGTAGTTTGGTGGCATTTCTTTGGCTGTTGAGCTGCTGTCACTATTCTCAGGGGATGAGGAACATTTTCAGTAAGTGATTTACAGAGACGGCTCTAAGTCTCTTTCAACTGAACAAACTTACTAATTAACTCTTCTTCATCACTCCGGCGCCTGACTAGAGTCCTCTGCTCCTTTGGGAATATCCTCTTCCTCCATCTATCCAATTAGCGCACAAGTAAATGGTACACGTGGAAAATCACTTTGTGCCAACATTGTTGAAGTGGAAGGGCCTTTATTGCTATAATAATTGCTTTCAAATACTTTGTCATCTCTTATTAATATGCAAATACCCTGAGTCCCAAGGTCTCCTTGCCTAGAAAGTGGAATTGGTCATAGTGCATTTCAAAAATGTTTTAAGGAAATTGACAAGGATTTATTATTATTCAGTGTTTTTGGCAGAATGATGTCTTTGGAAGTATAATTGAACTGTTACGCATGGTCAAATAAAACATTGAAGACATAGTAAATATATCCAATCGCAATGCAAATACAATTGTGAGAATTGCAGTGCGTATCATATTGGCAACCAAGTGTCGTGAGGATATCGTATCTTAAGGTCTCTTGCGTTTCCCTGCCCTAATAAAGTGTTGTGGAGGTCTTGCCATCCAAACACTTTCGATGTGCGCTGTATTATGTCTTAGTCTTTACCAGGCCTCAGTCTTCACCGGTCTAAACCTTTTAGTGCCCTGAATGGAAGAATGGCCAATGTTATGTTGCCTGTTAGCTCTGCTTGGGGGTCTTAAGGCAGGGGTTTATTTAGTTTTGACTGCATTAGAAGGAACAGGGCTCCATTCACTCACAGGGAGGTCCTGGTCGGCATGCGTCATGTGACCCCCACCCCGTGCACGGTTTAGATGCCGTTAAGTAGGTTGGCACGCATAGCCCACAGCCTCGCTGTTATCCAGCAAAAGTGAAATGGTCCTCCATATCTGAGGGTTTAATGCGGTATGTGCGTACTCCGAGCCCCAGAGTAGGGAAGCTTGTTTTGGAGGCTCAGGGAGACGGAGTTTCCTTTGCGGCGGCGGCTGGCTGATCCACACAAAGCCTGTCTGTTAGTGGGCCAGAGGGCTGAAATGTCTAGAGCAGAGCCAAGGATGGATGTTGTTTTTCTCTTTGACTTCATCATGGAAGTGTGTGTGTGTGTGTGTGTGTGTGTGTGTGTGTGTGAGACCTGTGAGTATGAGAAATCTGTGTGATGGGGAAAGCATCAATGTTTATTTTCCTCCTTGTGATCATCATCAATGGCAATCAAAGGTTTATTTCATATGGTGATAGTCCCAGAGTGATTTCTTCTCGTGGCTTTAGCATCTGAATCATGAGCAAATCAGTTTATTAGGGCATGTACTCCTAGCTTGGATCAAAATGCTTGTACACATTCAATCTCGTAAGCTAAGCTTACATGTCGCGTTGATGTCAGGGCTGTGTCGATAACTGGTGAACACACTTCGTTGCCGGTGCCCATGTAGATATTTTAGGCCTCATTTCATAACAGTCTACTGAGTGTGGCAGGCCTACTACTGTATCATGTTGTGTTTTAGGTGAGACACTCAGGAAAGGTAGCTGGAGAAGGTGTGCTAGAATAGCAGTGGGCCAGATTCTAACCCATTCTAGCAGCGCCAGGTGTGTTTCAGTGGCGGTGGCTTGGATCCCTAGTCCACCCCATGTCACTATGATAAAGCTTTTAATGTAATTTCCCCTGCTTCTACAGAGCTCCTAGTCAGGTAAATGCTGAATATGTTGGTGCAGTTGGGAATTCCTTTTAACTGTCAAGTATTTTAAAGAAATGTATTTTTTGGATTGGACTGTATCCTGGCCTTTATTAAGTGGTGTTGGAATGGGGATATGATATTGTTGCATATAATATTTTGTTTCTTTTTGACTCGTCATATTTTTTGCACTTGTAGACCGTACCATCACCAAATCTCCTGTACTTTTCGTTCATATCTTCATAGCTTGGTTGCCATCTTTCTTTTTCAACAATTTGTTTTCAGCCCTTTTTTATTTTTGTGACTGAAAACTTTAGAAAATGCTTTCTGTTTTGTCTTTTAGCAGAAAACAAATGGTCAGTGAGCAATATGTTTTGGACTTCATATCAGAATAGAATTGCAGTGTAGAAGAGAGCAATACAATATGCTGTACAATTGTGACAATTGTAATACACAGAATCTAAGCATCATGATACCATACTATAGGTTTCTGGCCATTACCAGCACTAATGTCTATTGTCCATGTTGCCATGTGGCTAATAACTTACTTTACACTGTTGCAATGTGTGGAGAATGTTGTTTCATAGTTGTTGGATCTATAGAAGTTGGATTTGAAAATTAATACTGTCATGGTCATCTACAGTGTGCCGATAAATTATAATTATCTATCATGAGTACGGCCTCTGTCTTTAATATAGGATATTGAAAGAGGTGTTCTTAATTAAAGCCTACTCCGCAGAAGAGCTTTAGGAGTGTTCTAGTTCGATGGGATTGATAATAGGTTGTGTCCAGCCTCCTTTTGAGGCCTCTCTTAAACAATCCCCTGGATGAGCACCACCAGACCTTTAGCAGAGAGGAGCCCTGAATGTATAAGCAGGTAAGAGGACAGCTAAAATGAAATAAACCCCATACAGACAAAATGGCTCCAACTACATAGTGCGGCTGTATTGGCTTTATCCACTCCTGTAGGGTTTTAAGTGGACGTGTTTAAAGAATGGGTGCAGACTATATAATGACGAGAGCATCAGAGGGGGCATCCCTTTGTCCAACCGCAGACTAAGTGGTCAATCACCTGACCTACATCTATTCTGAAGGGGCTGGATTTATTCAGCCCATGGATGACCTGAGTTCAACACTCCTGTGCCTTTGAGATGGACCACGGGTCCAATGCGTACTGCCGGGACACGACCAAGCAGCCACTGTAGAGCGGACGACTCTACTCTGCATATACGAATGGAAAACCAGCGCTTTCGAGGCTTCGCCCCGATCTAAGCAGCGGGAACCGGTCGTAATTTGAAAGAGACTGGGGGTGCTGAGTGGTAGGGCAGGTTTCAGAGCCCAGGGGAGGGGGCCGTCCGTCCCAGCTGAAGTGCCTATCTTTGGTGTGAGCAGCCCACTGTCCAGCCCCAGGCCAGTGCTCCATAATGCACTCGCTTTAAATGATAGTCGTGGAGAACAAAGGGAGAACAAGCCTAATGGCCATGATACTGTCTAACATGTAGGGGGTCTGTCCATCTGGTGAGGCCTTTGTCTTGCTGGTTCAGCCAGGCTAACAAGGGTCATTTACATTCTCTGACTCTTGGATTTATTTGGTCAGCTGGTAGTTTTGCTGACTGGCAGTTGGCATGATCACATCCCTGAATTGATGAGTCTTGTATCCAAAACTGCTTTATAGCCTATGTTAACTGTAACTAGGGGCCAGAGGATTTGTTGCTACGTCACAATAAAGCAGATCTGGTAGAAGCACGTTGATGCCACAATTCACATAGTGAGGTATTGTGAATTCTCTGCAGCAAACTCTTCAAATGGAGAAAATGCAGCTGTGAATTGGAGCCACAACCAATTCTAAAGGTTTTCATTCTTTTCTCAAAATCCCAAATCCATCAATTGACTCCATCTGCAGCTGTGTCACGTGTGGTTTGAGAATCTGTGTGAATCACCAGTGTAACTAGTGTCCACAGCAAGAGAGGAACGCCTGCCATGGAGCAGCTCGTCTTTATTGTGCTGCTTCGTGAAGTCTCTGTCTCTCTCTCTTTTTCTGTCTCTCTGTCTTCTCATTCTTCTATGTAACTAGCTTAAGCACCGCTGCAGGCAGACAGTCGCCGGGCGTTTGTACGAGAAGAGAAGTAATGTGCGCAGTGCCGAGAGAATCACCCTGCTGGGGGGAATCAACCCTCTTGCCGTTGCTATGGTAACCCGCTCTGTGTGCAGAATGGTTTTGATTCCAGCATTTTAAGTTCTTAAGCAAGCGACCATACACCCCCTCTTCCTCCTCCCAAACGCCTGCGCACGCATACAGACGCGCACGCAGGCAGGCAACCATCCACCCCCTCTTCTTCCTCCCCAACACACACACAGCCAGACACACTCACTCTGTTGCACAATTGACCCCCTGTTTGAGTGGCGCCTGTAGCGGAATCTGGGGAGTTGGGGATGGTGAGCTGCTTAAACAGACAGGGGTCCTGTGAGATGGAAACACAGCAGTCTCAGAGCACAGCCAGTTCCTGGGGCTGGGAGGGCCATACAGCCCAGCCCTGACCTGGTGAGAAGGCAGGAGTGAGCTCTGCATACCCCAGCTGAATTTCTGGATTAGGTTGGCTAGTATTATCAGCAAGGCTGACTGTCAGCAAACTGGCTCATGTATGCATAATCTATCATTTTACATTGGAGTTATTTAGCTGATGCTCTTATCCAGAGAAACAAATGTGGATGAATAATTCCATAGATTTAACACCTGAAGTGGAGGGGGAGTATTTAACCAGTTAGAAGGTGGGGATGATTTGGGGATCATGATGATATTGGAAAAGTACACTGTACTCTGGGTTAACACCCTTAGTGCCAGGGGACCAAAGACATCCAGGACACTGTTCAGTGTCCCATTAAAGACACAACACCTTATGCAGGAAAATGTCCCCTTTACTACCCTGGGGAATTGGGCTTTGATCTTCAGACCAGATGGGAGGATGCCTCTTACTGGCCCCCCATCACCTCTTCCAGCAGCATCTCCCATCCAGGTGCAAGAACACAGCCTAGTTAGCCTGCATGATGCACTATGAGGACCGTTTATCATCTCTACGAAACATGGCACAATTGAAGAGCAAGAGAACTGATGGTGTAACACTTCATTAACTGATTTTCCCTGATTGTAATTTGACCCAGTCATGAAAAACAATGAGCTTGGGAGCTGATCAATTATTCAGGAGTTGACATTGTGAAGAGGAAGTGTAAGATCATAGCTCACCTTGGTCTCTCTGTCCGCATTGACACTGTTGTTTCCATGGTTCTGTAGTGAGTGAAGACTTCTCTTTGAGATGTGTAGCTTGTAGAAAGTAACCCAGCCGCAGTTTGGCAGACTAAGAGCCTATTTAGACTACAATAATTTAAATAAAATTAACATTTCATTTTCATTCACACCAGTAACGAGAAACTCTCACTGTGCCATAAGGCAGGGTTGCCCAATTTGACTGACACTGCATCGCCCAATCAAACTCCTCCATTTTAAACCCTGCTAAATGTTCACAATACAACCACATCTATTAATCAACCCTCTACTCACAAATAGTTCAGTTGAGAAGGAAACTGACAACCCTGCCATGAGGCGTAACACATGCGCGCAGCCCTTTGACCAGGGTCCTGACCCTAAAAGGCCTATGAACTCACTGACAATGTTATTTACCTGGTAACTATCATGGCACTCTCTTCTTTCTTTATATTTTTTAGTTGCTTCAGAATGAGATTTTCTTTTTTCATTTTTCTTGACTTTGTTTTCTGAAGCTGGAAGGACCTACATAACCCGACCTCCTATGTCACTGCTCATTCCACTCCGATATGCATTCTGCCAGACGTCGTCTTGATGCTTCAGAAGCGGCGAGGACGAGCTGTAGGAAAAGTGTCCCATGTTGCCTCAGAAGATGACCTGAAACAGTTGGCGTTTCAGCCTGTTCACACGGATAAAATCTCGGATACCAATCAAGTCTTTCAAATCAAATCTAAATTAAACTATGGTAGCCTGCCACTCTGGGTTATGACATCGTGACCACCTCCCTCCCCCTGCATAAAGCAGATCAACATGACACCCTCTAGTGTGGTTCCCGCTGCCTCCATGTTTTATGCATGATGAATGTTCTGTAATCTCCCGTTAGCATGGGGTAATCCTACCTACATATAATATTCTACAGAAACACTTACATGCTAACCTTGTTTTAGCATCACCTTATTCTGTGCGATTATGCTGTTTGTTTGATTTCACCTAATCAAGCATCCATGAAGTTCCACTGCGGAGTTCCCCAATGACAGTTTTTTGTTTAGGGCTTTCCCTCAATGACTTAAAGAAATCCAGATTATGTCGATGGGCAGACCGTCAGGGTTTTGACGCAGTGTCTGACTATTATGTGCTTGCACTGCAGCCATGCATGCCAAGAGGGACAGGTGTGTGTGTGCCTGGCTGTGTGCGTCAGGAAGGGGCAAAGCACCAGTTAGAAAAGGGACAGGTGCGTGTGTGTCAAGGTTTTTCCATTAGTTCCTGTTTGGATTCCTATTTACCCAAGGTCACAGTTGCTGTCTTAGTATCTGACTCAGCAGTCAGCACTGCCACATGGATCACTGATCCATTTGGTGTGTTATGATGTAGCATTTGATGATGATGATATAGCGCCGTCTTTTCTGTTCCATCTATTCCATTCTAGAAGCTTGGCAAATTGCGAAGGTACTCCCTCCCTGTGGGTTTAACCAAAATAACCCTTCATCCACTCAAAGCCGGCCCCGAGCACAACAGGGTGGAGTAGCTAGTCACCGCTGATGCTCTTATCCCGACTCACAAAACCATGGCAACCATCTACCACGGAGCTCCGTTGCTGTGACAACAGGGAGCGTGTCAGATGAAGTATCCGTATGTTGTCCACACTTGTCTCATGTCATGCATACACACGTCTCGTGGAAATCTCTCTGAGAAGAGCCTGTTTTTGACCACGTGACCAGTGAATGCTGTCTTTTCCCCTGTGTTGACTGGAGATAAGCGGAAGCAACTTGTTCCAACAAACACTGTAGTTGGTCAGTCAAATTCCCAGGACAGAACGGCACGTCCTTTTCATGACGTCAGCGAGACGAATGCCTAGACGTTGCAGAAGGCGGTTACATAAAAGTAAAAATGCCGTTTGTTGATATTTGAGGGTATTAATAATCCTCATGTTCTTCATGGTTGAAAAACGACTCGTTCAGTTTGGCCATGCAAGTGTGGGAAGAGGACTGGGACTTAGAAACACCCTGTTATGACAGCTGGATAAATATTTCAGAATTTAATGTATTTTGGGAATGTTCGTTGCTATAGGCCTTGGTTTAGTGCAGCGTTTTAGCCAGTCATCACACTGGGTGGCACTAACCTGGCTACCCTCAACGTATCCGTTATGGTGCGCGGCTGCAGTTCAGCAGATATTATGGGCTTGTTTACATGACAGAATAGAGAATAAAAACACAAGATAGACTTGTCTTGGTTTGCATCATCTTTCCGATAGCATGGGGGTGCTACCTCGGAAGGCGGCCGTCTCAAACTATCGATATCTGCAAGTTGACACAACAAAATCATTTAGAATCTCAAGTCTTTTTCGATACGTCTCGGGAAATGTAGCTTAAAGTAAACACACCCTATTTGTGAAGCTGTGGATGAGGAGAGTTCCGCAGGATCACCACTGTTGAAGAAACCACTGTTGGTTGTATCATGGCTGTGATTATTTAGAGATTTTTATACTTTTTCTTAACACATTTACTATTATGTTTTCACGTTTTGTTTAATGAGATCCTTGGTCAACTAAAACACCTGTCGCTTACTTACACACTAAGATGTATTCAATGCCAATTAAATACTAATAATCAATACAGTAATTTGCCTCAATTTCAGTGTTCATTATTTGGTAGCAGTTGTAAAAACCTGTTCGGAGAGATTTGATTGGAAAATCTCTTGTCTGTAGATGCTGCCTGTACTTTGTGTAGATGTCGTTGATCTTAGCTCAGGTAAAGAAAAGCACTTTGTTTGCAGCCTTGTCCTTTTGTTCTGGCCTTTAAGCGTGTAATGGATGTTGGAGGGATTGCTTGTCAAAATCAATTTGGAGGATAATCTTTGCACAGCAACCACTTGATTTCAAATATTTCTTGGTAGTCGTGAAGTTGTATTCCTGGACTGAAGAGGTGTCAAAGTGAGCAGGAAGTTATATGTGTGAACCTACTTTATGTTGTAAAAGCCATAGCTATTAAATCGGCAGACACTGGGAGTTTTTTCTTTATTCCGGCTGAATGGCAGAATAACTGAAGATATTACATTACATAAATCACTGAGTTTAGTAGAATTAAATGTGTAGATGTCTTACTCGCAATATCCTCCGTCCCTTCACAGTAAATATGGAATGTTTGTTCAAAATGCTGCCCAGTTTTTATTTCCGCTGTTCAGAATGATGCACGCTACATCAGTATGCCGATCGGATTGGTTGAGTGTTCAGGTGTGTACAGATTGTGAGCTTGATCCTTAGCTTTGTGAAGTTAGTCGGAGGGGAGACTTGTGGGTGGAAAATCTGTGTTGCCACGGCCTTTAATGTCCTCCCTCTGGAAACCTCTTTCTCTGAGCTAAAAATCTTGCTGCACATGTGATCTTTTTGTCTGCAGTATAGCCTGAGTTGCTACAAAAAAAAACATTTATTCCGATAGCCAGTGTTTGCCTATTGAATGGGTTTGCTTCCAGTCTGTCTTGGTTGTTTATGTTGCGTACTTGCGTAACTGCATGTTGGCTCCTCCCTTCTCCTGAAAGAATAACATAGTCTCTATGCTGCCTGCTGTGTCCTGCTTATGTTGGCTATACATTACTGTTACAACTGACAACAGGCTAGCATTGTTTGTACTGGTTTCTGTACAAACAGTAGCTGAGTTACAGAATGAGCACTGAGCCTCAGCTTGGGGACCGGTAGAGAATCCTGCACCTAGAAGTCTATCAATAGCAAAAAGAAAAAAAGTGGATTCCAGGCAGTCCAGAACCACAACCACTTCAGTAATGTAATGGTTACTTTGGATTGGGGTTCTTTTGGCCTAAAACCCAACACAGATTTAAATTACTATCCACACATCGTAAGCAAGGTCATCGTCAAATGCTTTTGGTTCTGTTCCAGAAGGCCAGTCAGTCCGGCAGTCTGTTAGCGATTAGCCACAGGCCCAAAGGCACTGGGCCATACCAGCCCTGCTCACTAGTCTCATCCCAGTCACGGCAGTTAACCCGTCTTCTCTACTACATCAGTCGTTCGGTGAATGAAAGCTCTTTTAGAGAGTACTTGGCTTTTAACAGAACAAATAGTGTGTGCGTGTATGTGTGGAGAATGAATCGATCATCCAGTCTGTCCCTTCTCTTGCGTGTCTGTGGGTCTCGGTCTGTCCGTCCAGGCAGCAGCATGGTGTAGGCCTGCACTAGGAGGAGCTGAGGACCAGGTTTCTTTGCGTTGTGTGTGGATGTGTTTGTGCGTTTGATATGCAAGTGCCTTCATTAGCTTTGAGTGTGCATTAATATTGGTATATTGTTTTTCATAATGGATGTACTGTATGGACGCCTTGTTGACCTTCAACCTTCAGTAAGACCGTGGCTGATGTCACATGACAGACAAAACCAGGTAGTACAGACATAAGACTGGTCACATCATTAAACGTTACCTCATGACACCTCTGCTTAGTCCATTTCCACTCATGGTATATCATTGCCCTCACTGTGCTTTCGTCTGTCCTCTGGCTTATTGCATTTCAGGAGGATGGAAAATGGTATTAATGCATTCTGCAGTGATCCTTCACAGATGCTGTCTCTTTATGCAAGGACTACTTCTTCCAATGTTCAGTGAAAGCAAAATGTACAAAAAATACTAGATATTTGTCATCTTAAAATAATGAATACTGTATTTAAGTATTTCATGTATTTGTTCCTTCCAGGAGACCCTCCAGCAACTGGTGGTGATGCCTCTCCCCAACGTGTTGGTGCTGGGCAGGAACCCTCTCAGTGGTATGTCTTTATCTGACCCACTCTGATCTGCCTTGAATACTTCACTGATTCTGGGGGAAGTCTTTCTTTCGCTGATCCACAATCTGTTTCACAAATGTGTTTTTTTTTTTAACCCTATTGAACTTCGGTGTCATCCAAGGTACAGTATGTGGATTGTTGTTGCTTCTCACAGACCCCTTTGATCTATTAAGTGCCTGTGTGTAAACGGTTGTCCTAGATAGAACCACCTCTGTTCTCTTCATAGTATGATTTTGAGATCCAACCAGCCATTGATTGTTTTGTGTCAATATTGGGATTTGGGTAACAGAATTGTCAGTGATGAAAGCCAGACAACACAGCTATGTCATATGATACTGCGATGTGCAAAGTATTATCAGACCAACTCAGTCTTGAACCTCAACATGTAGCATTCCTGTGTTTTTCCTGTGACCTTTGACCTCATTGGTGTGCAGGAGCACAGTTATGTGGAGCCATCTGAAAGTGATTGGCCATGTGGCTTTTATTACGCAGTCATTAAGGCTCAGTGGGGGATGGGCCCCGTTATCAGCACGATGGGAATCCAGAATCCACCCCAGGCTTGGATTATTAACCCACTCCTCTGAGCCCACTAACTCATCTGCTCTCCCCCCCCTGTGATCAGTGCTTCTATTCCAGGCATTCCCATACTCCACCATAGCTGACCTCTCTGTACTGTATAGTTACTATAGTCAACATCCGGGTAATGTCATAAGCAACACGGTTGTTTTTCAGAAAATGTGCAACTATGGAATTAATGTCTGACTGGAATCATACAATATTTGCTTAGAAACGGTGATCAGCAACTGGCTGAGTTCCCTTTTCAGTGACTTCTCTGACGTAAAATAAAATAATTTTTTGGAAGTCTGGCTAAACGTGATCCTGCTTTGTCTCCATTTCATATTTAAATTGTCTGATCACAAAGAATTATGGTAATTATTCATAATTACGTTGTCATTAAAATGTACATTGTTTACAATGTGCTTTTCTATATAAATTGTCAACCAAATGAAATTTGTTGTGCTATTCCTAAGTTTGAATTTCTTTAGGTTACTGATTACTATAAAAAGAATAGCCATGTCTTACGGCATTTTAGAAATAGATGTGAAGTTTGTTTTCACAGCAGTCTGGGTGGGTAAAATATGTTCCTTATGCTCTGTTTGTCCTAAGCTATTGGTTGTGGCAGTTCTAGACTAACTTTAAGGAGTGAACTTCTACTCCATTATGAATGCATATCAAACATAGCTAAATCAAATGTGACAATATTCAACAATAAGTGGCTTACATTCTCTAAAGAATAAGTCTGTTTTATCACAAAAGGGCAACTCCACCCCCCCATCATCAAAAAAAGGATCGACCAAAATTAAAGCAGATTGTTGCATCCCTGTTTCAAGCTACTTCCCCCTTACCTGTAGAATTACATGTAATTACTTTATTTCACAATTGTTAACTCCTGGCTGTCATTGTCAGTAAGCAAGAAGTAGTCTGTCATAGGCTATAGGCCATTCCATGTGCCCTCAGTGTTCCACAAACCACACACTGTCCACTCTCTTTCGGTGTGAGCCACAGTAAAGCCCTGTCTGTGTATCCTCATTATAAAATGATAGAAGCGTCATTTTGGAGACGACCCATGAGTGTCCGTTTCCTGCCAGAGAGCACTTTGTACATGCTTCGTAACGCTGACATTGTGACATTCTACTTTGGTTGATGAGATGTCAGAGAAGTGTCCCTTTATAGGAACAGGAACAACTGGAAAGAGGCAACTGCTCTCCAATGACAGGTGGAGGGAGGGTGGACTGACGCTCATCAGAAAACACTGTGTGGGGTTGTGGGAAGGTCTGCCAAGGTCTTATTTAGAAAGCTTGAAAAGGGGTTTGAATTAATGGGGACTGATGAGAGTAGGCTAAATGGGTGATTATTATCAGTAGTCGGCAAACGAGAAGACCAAATCCAAAATCCTTTTCACCATGGAGACCATGGATTCCCACATGGTAGCACACTACTAGTGTTGGTCGGTGTTCCATGGGATTGACCGGAACGTGCATTGTTGTGCTGATGACCAGGAATGACACTGGCCAGCTATAACACGTCTTAGAAAGCCTCTAGCCCTCCCTCCCAAAGCGCTAAATTGAAATGTTCAAGCAGTCCCTCTTTTCCGCTGCGTGCCCAGAATACACACAACACTCATGAAATGGACGGCCTTCTGCACGCCCGAGTACCCAAGTCTACGTTGGCCCGCGTTGTTGTTTGTCACGTTGAAGCGCCGTCTTGTGTATGGCAGTACTCTAGCGTGGTTAAGGTTAGACGCCGAGAAAGGTTAAGGTTAGGTAACAATCCAGTGTGGTCTAAATGCCAGTGGCCGTGCTAAACACACCATGGTTTTGGTGTTGTGGTAATGGAAGGAATTTGCATATTACCTACATGCCGAATCTGATTTCCGAGTGGGTATTTCATGCAGTTTATTTAATGTGAGCGCAACTTGGCTGATGAGGCAAGGGTCACTTGGACTGTTATTGGCCAAGTGCAGCAGCCCCAAAACTGCCTATGTAGCATCGGAGTCAAAAACGTGTTCCAGTGTCAGTCTACTATAAAGTGCGAATAAAATCGGTCTGAAAGTCAGTGTCGTCTAAACCGAAACGGCGTCAGTGGGGAACCGTGTAAATCTTCTGTTTCCCGGGCACCACGCTGGGATTGTGGGTCCTCGTTCCCTGGTACCACCAGGTTCCTGTGAACAATGGGCAGGAAGGGGTGCAGCTTTGAGGGGTTAGTCACTGTCTATGCGGTCCTTGTGTGTTTCCTGCCAGGAAGAGCGGAGTGTTACGACAGAGTGAGGGAGCCACATACTGCATTATCATGAAGCCTGGGGAGTTGGTTCTCAGCTGAGCCAGGGCTACTGCAGGGACATTTCCCTCATCTATTTTAAACCTCCCCCTCCCTCTTTTCTTCCGCTCACTCGCTCCTCTCTCTCTCTCCATTTTAATTCTCTCGCCAGATCTCTCTCGCTCGCTCCCCTGTCTCTTTCTTTCTCTCTCCCTCTCTCTTCAGACATGCTTGGTTCAGTCAGCCTCTTTAAATTATTCATCTAGCGCCTGCCTGCGCCTTATCTTCAGTGCTCAAGATGATTTGCTTTTCCAAATCACTGTACAGGCTTCGGTGGAGTCTCTGTGTCTGTATGAATCCTTCTTAAGGCTTTCTGTTTGAAGAGAAAGCATTTAGAAGGCGTTTGTAACAGCTGAACTTCTGTCCTTTGAATCCAATCCTGAACATGCGGCTGTCAATTTCCCTATGATTTTCAGTTTGGACTTGTTCTGAAGATGGGTGCTCAAAGCCATCTAATCTAGGTTTGTTCTGTCCATATCTTTTACTAGAACGGTATCAGGAGTTACTGTTACTTTAAAGGAAGTCAGCTGAGATTATTCGTTAACTTGATAGAAATGCTTGGGGCCCAAGTAAGACATTAACAGCTTGGTTGTTGATCCAATAGTAAGGGAAATGATGCATTCAAGACACCCACAGTAGTATACCATGAAGATTATCTCTCTAGCATTGATTAGGTTGACTGTCAGAAGTCTACCGGTATGTTGGAAATCTTCTCAGAGAATTATCAGGCATCTTCCCCTCTTAAGTGGTATGCAGTGCTCTCATAACAGACAGAAATGTACAAAAGGCGGTTGTTCCTGTTGTACAGCAAGGAGGCTGCAAATATAGGCCAGTAGTTATTTTTCTTACAGATGGAGCTTCGGTCTGGACCAAAAACATCCTGTTAGTTTAGCTGATATGTGTTTGGCCCCTGGATATCCTTTGTGCACATTTGTAAGGATTCCAGATGGACTTGGGAATCTAGTCTTCAAACAGGGTGACCTTGTCATTCTCAGTGTTGAAACTCCGTCATTATCAGGTGTTCATTAGCTTCAGTATAGCTTAGTTTAAGTGTTGCCATTGAGCGGTTTGATCACCTGAGGCACACAAATTTGTTGGCATTCTAGCAATACACGCTTAAATGAAATACCTCTGACATTGTGTATATGAAAAGCCAGAAAAACACACAAGGAAACAAATGCACCATAGTATAGGATTATACGAGGAATGTCTTCCAGTCATGGCTGTCTATAAAGATGTTCTACCTACTGTTCATGTGGATATCCAGTAGTTGTTGCTGTCTTTTCTCTTAGTAGACATGCCTGATTGTCTAAGGTTGTTGGTAGTCTGTGTTCCTGGCCTGCCACTTGGCTCAACCCCGGGGCTGATGAGCTGGCTCATTGTTACAATAAAAACAGATTACCTCAGCCTTGTTGAGCTTCCCCACAGCTGTTTGTCAGAGGAATATTTTCTCACCATATGGCTTGGCTCCATACTGTACCTAGTGTAAATATCATGCCCTAAATACAGTACATGTTTGGTTAGGAGCTGTGTTTTATTTAATGAATAGCAGTTTGATGTATTTATTATATAAATATAAGCTGGATGGCTTACCCCAATAGTCTATAGTTAGCTGCTGTCATGGGAAGTGTTTTTCAAAAGCAATGCAGTCTTTCTGAAACTTATGGGATTTTCTGATTAGGCTTAATCGGTATTAAGAATCAATTCAACTGTAGTTTACAATAATATGGAAACACAAGTTGACCATCTTTTTGTGTCTGCAGAGCAAGGTCTGGAGGAGATGAAGAAGCTGTTGTTGTTGTTACTTGGCTGTGCCGTTCAGGTAAACCCTACATTCATCACCCGGATTAATCTACTGTCTACCACTGCCATACATTTTCTGTTAAACACTCACTCTTCTCCTTTATAAACAACGCTTATTCACTTCCTGTTCATCAGTAACATTGAGCTCTGTTGTTCAGATACAAACAGTAACGTCACTACAAGCAGGATTGGGGAGTCACGGAATGTCCAAACGGATTATAAAACACTGTGATCTTTTACTTTAACAGAGGAAAACAATTCAATAAGATTACTTATGCCTTTTTAAATACCAGATGATGATGATGATTTCTTAGATTAGTTAAAAATTCACAAAGGATGAGTGCACAAGTTAATTCTTATTTGTTTTATCTGGTTTCTAACAAAACCAGATGGTACTGCAAAAGCGCATATTCAGATTAGTGACTAGAAAGCACTAGCTCTATTTTGTCCTGTTTTGAGTATTCCCCTTTTATATTAACCTATCCATATAACATAGTTTAGTAATCTATGGACACATCTTTGCCAAAACCAGGGCTATATCGGAAGGTTTCATTTATTGTTTGCATGTTTCCAATAAGACTAGTTTGGGTGGCTACTCTGTTTAAAATATAGCTGTCATCAATATGTCAACTCATTGCTGTTAATATTATGGTATGAAAAGTAACATCTATTACATTTATATGACAAGTAAAGTATAAAGCTATACTCTATGTACACTTACACTGATTAATACTGCAATGGATTTGGGTAATTTGGTTACAACGCTAACATCGCTTTTTCTTCTGTCTTATAATAGGAAGTAATTATCTAATCGAAGTAATTTAATTACAATACTGAGTTTGGGTAATCCAAATGTTGCAGTACTGATAGCAATTTTGGACAGGTAATTTAAAGGAACTGTAAAGGAACTGTAAACTGGAAAGTAGCCAACCCTGGCTATAGTTATGAGTCATTTGAGTAAAATGACTAATTCCCTCTCAGACTATCATTACTCTTCTTAGACAGTGTTGTGACAGGTGGTCTGTCCTGACAGGAGGCAAGAGAGGTGTCGGTGGATGCCTGTTTCATGGGAGGTCCTACTGATAACAATAAAATAGTGGTCTCGAGAGAATGCAAAGATGAACGAAAAGCTTTCAACCTCATTAGGATTTAATAGAAAACAACAGAAACAGTATGCATACAAAAGACTGCTGTGAAACCTGACAACAGCAGCAAGTTAAAACCATCCATGCTTCAAAGGGCCACTAATCATTAAGTACCTTCCCAGTAATTTCTAGCATTTTCGGTTCATGAGGTTGGTTAACCAGTCCCCTTTCAGGTCATAGTGCACAGTACATACAGAACGTTGTCAGCCTGAAAATAAATCTGCAGAAAAACAAACTATAAGAATTCATGTCTCAACTCTGCCCTTTCTGAACCCTCATCTCTGGCTTGGGCCTAGCTGGAGTAACATTGTTTACATAACCTGGGCCGAGAGATTATAACCCCACACTGTCTACATAACCTGGGCCGAGACATTATAACCTCACACTGTCTACATAACCTGGGCCGAGACATTATAACCTCACACTGTCTACATAACCTGGGCCGAGAGATGAGAACCTCACACTGTCTACATAACCTGGGCCGAGAGATTATAACCTCACACTGTCTACATAACCTGGGCCGAGAGATTATAACCTCACACTGTCTACATAACCTGGGCCGAGAGATTATAACCTCACACTGTCTACATAACCTGGGCCGAGAGATTATAACCTCACACTGTCTACATAACCTGGGCCGAGAGATGAGAACCTCACACTGTCATTACACTTATTAGTTTTATTTATGTCATTATCATTCACACTTAATTCTCAATTGCAAGGGAAATACCAATATAAAGTAGCACACACTTGTAACACATATTTGACAAAATAACAGACCAGGAGAATACTTACAGACATATCTCTTAGCCAACCAGTCAGAATCCAGGCTCCTGTGTTCAAGAATCTGACCTCCATCTCTGGGCTGTCATCTTAACCCCAAACTGTCTCCCTTTGTTCGCAGTGTGAGAAGAAAGAAGAGTACATTGAGAGGATCCAGACCCTAGATTTTGACACAAAAGCCGCCATAGCATCTCACATCCAAGAGGTATAAAATAAGAAATACTACTGACAAAACCTCTGTCTGTTTTGGGCCAGCATTTTGTGAAGACAAAGTTGTTGTAGGATAGTTTTTATCAGCCAAATGTTTCTCTGCTCTCAACAACAGTTTGAGTTTCTAACGTAGTTGTGGAGGGTATTACTGTCCACATCTGCCTTAGTTGGCACATTGGCTGGTGAGATAAGCGATGCGCTGTTGTTTTGAAGGTGACTCACAACCAGGAGAATGTTGTGGACCTGCAGTGGCTGGAAGGGGGTGAGTTGCCCCCAGAGGACCTGGACTCTTTCTCCAGGAACATGGCTTTCCATCTTAAACGCCTGGTGGATGAGCGAGACGACCAGCTGGAGGTACGTGTCTGAAACAGGGCACATTAATGCCTCCAACTCTGTCCAGAAGATAACATATAATGTTGTCTTAATCAAGACCTGTGGAAAATGGTTAGCAGTCTGTTGATTGAGCAGTGTGGGATAGTCTTCATTGTGTGTGTGTGCGCGCGTGTGCGCGTCATTGTTTTTGGGAGTGAATTCAACCCAGAGCAATCTGATTAAGGATGGCCCACCCATGAAGTCACCATGGCCTGGTTAGAACAGCCGTCCCAGCATGCACTGAGCTAGGGTGGCAGGGAGGGTAAGAGGGCTGATAATGATCTCCAGATCTCCACCGTAGGCCAGGCGCTCTTCATTAAAAGCCCATTTCCTTGCATGGCCACTGGGTTATGAATGGAGGAGAAGAGGGGAGGGGTGACTGTGTGAATGCATTGTCTTCTTCTCTTTTTCACAGCCCATTTAAACGCATGTCCTCTGCCCCTTGTGTCTTAGGGCCATCTCAATTAGTCCTTGATGTGTGCCAATACTTGAGATTGAACTGCGTTAGGCCAACTGGTACTAAGATTCTCATTGTGGTTGGGCTTTCCATTTAAATGATTGATCTTGGTGGCTCGATGCTGCAGCTTCTTCTCGCTTTAGAGGTTGTCCCTGTAAGTCACCTCCCTAAGCTCAGCTCTCCCGGACAGGCTGCAGGGAGCTTGGCCCAATGTAAAATCTGACTAGATCACAATCCAGTTCAACACTACTGTATGTATTTTATTAAAACATAAATAAAATAAAAACTCAGGGATTTGTATTTCTAGCACATTGAAAGCATCAAGAATGCCCCTTGCCTGTGAGTTTCTGTTGTGTGCATCTACTGTTTGTGTAGGCGTTAGCGATTATGCTAATGACAACAGACTTGTGGATTCTTATTAATAGCGACCACCTGGGGGTAACGGTACCGGGAAAGAAGCGCAATTAGGGTTAACTGTCTTGATCAGGGCCAGAACAACACAGATTCCAGATTAGCATCAAGGACTAGACAGATGCCCTACCCACTAGGCCACTTTGCCGTCCCCTATCAGTCTATTGGATGTTTGTTTAGAAAACTCCATGTCTGCTACAAGAACTCTGAAAGACAGCATATTTGTTTGCTACATGCATAGTCAAATTAAAGGATAAAAAAAAAAGTTGATAAACATTTTCAAATGATCTATTACATTGGCTGAAGATTTGTGTTGTTTTGTTCTTTCAGACAATAGTTGAGCTGACCCAGGAGAGGGACTGTGGACAGTACTCTCCCCAGCCTCTCTTCGCCCAGTCACCCAATGACTCGCCCAG
Organism: Esox lucius; assembly: GCF_011004845.1. Lineage (NCBI taxonomy): Eukaryota > Metazoa > Chordata > Actinopteri > Esociformes > Esocidae > Esox > Esox lucius. The sequence goes on along the minus strand of NC_047574.1, from coordinate 14,323,018 downwards.
CATGCGGCGCACCGAGAGCCGCCAGCACCTGTCCGTGGAGCTGGCTGACGCCAAGGCCAAGATCAGGCGGCTGCGCCAGGAGCTGTAAGTATCCACGCTGGCCTTTCAACAGCAGCCCTGTTCTACAAGCTTTCCACATGTCAACTCTTAAGTACTGTGCTGTCGAATGTGCCGTCAAGGAGATGGTCTAAAGACATTTAGCGTTCATCTGCTGTGGTCTCATGACTGTCTAGTGAGGAAAAAACAACTGAGTACCATGTCATTTGAGCAGGGAATGGTGAGTCAGCAGCCTGTCTCTCTTTAAGGAGTATCCCATTTTATGTTCTCCTGGTAATAGAATACTCTAACGCTGACCAAAGGGAACAGCAAATGCTGGACACTAATTGCGGAACTTAAACTTGTCAGGGATATTGTTAGAGAAGAACACATTTCCTCCAGTCTCATAGGACACATTGTTCTACAGTAATGTTCTGATGTGATAGTACTAGACCTCTTTCACATTGTTGACATAAATATTTGAACTTCCTCATTAGAGTCCATTAACCCTGACCAGAGACAAAGGCCAGTGGTCGGTTGGAGTCAGTTTATCAAAGAGAGGGTTTGTAACACAAAGGGGGAAGTGGTTTTAGGATGCACAAACTGAGGTGCTGATTTTGGTAAGGGTTGAATTGACATGCCTTGCCGAGAACTGCTGTCCTGCACAGAGGACAGTTGCTAGATGGGGTAGTGTAGCCTGTACAAAAATAGGCAAGGGTGATGGTTAAAGCTGATAGTGGTTAGAGTGTAGGGTCAGTAACCAAAAGGTCTGTCGTCTAACAAGGTGAAAACTCTGTTACTATGCCCCTAAGCTGTGCTCATTTAACTGAGCTATCTGTCTTTTTATGGTAGAATATTTCTGTAGAAGTGGATACACTGTAGTCTTGCAGAGAGACGCTCCAGCCACCCAAGCCAGGTCTGATGCTGGGTCATTGTCTAGTTGGCCCAAATCAGATGATGCGGCGTCAAGGCGTTATTGATTTTCCTCTTTGACCCACTTACCAAGTTCCTGAAAAGCAATAACAATTGTTCCGACCATTGGTGTTTATTGGGTGGTATATGAAATGTTACCTCCAGGTTTTGTTGTCTAAGAACAACCCTTTTTGGCCATATACCACACCCTCTCGTGCCTTATTGGCCATATACCACACCTTCTCGTGCCTTATTGGCCATATACCACACCCTCTCGTGCCTTATTGGCCATATACCACACCCTCTCGTGCCTTCTTGGCCATATACCACACCCTCTCGTGCCTTATTGCTTAAATAAAGAGGTCAGGTTGTGCTGTGTTTCCTGGTTGTCAGGGAAGGTGTTCCTGAGGTAACATAATGACGATCCCTTTTGGCTGAATAGATTTAGAAAGTATGGCTGAATGTCATGTTGTATGAAATCTGATGTTTATTCAGGAATAGGTTGATATAGCCCATAAAGAGCCCATCTACATCTCATTCTTGTCAAGGTTCATATAACCTTTATGGTACCTTGTTTACTGTGAGTGTTAGACTGGAAGATGCAGGTAGGCCGTGATACTGTGTTTCTATGAGCCAAAGCTGCTACAGTGGGTTGTGCCGGGGCTAACTGAAATACAGTGAGAGGTGTTGAAAAGATGTTTTGTGCTGTGGTGACGCAGAATATCTGATGACAGGATCTGTAGTAGGATGAGATTAAAGAGCTGTGTTTGTGTGTGCATGTACGCGTTGTAGAAACCATTTCAGCAAGTGACTGTTTCTCGACGCTCTAAGCTAGTTTCACCATCCACCTCTGATTTAACAGAATGCATGTGACAAAAGGGATGATTCCCACTGCAAAAAAAGAGTCTAGTAGTACTGATCGATAATCTGACAGGCCATCTTGGAGAGTTTTCGGTGGTCAAGGGAGATTGGAAGGAATTTGAACTCGACTGAGTAATGTCTGCTTCAAAGCTCTGACGCATTCTGCATTCCTCCCAACCAGAAGCCTGCAGGATTTACCTCCCTCTGCCTCAGCAAACCCAAACTGCTCCTAAGTAAATTCAAACAAACAGCGGTAGGCCACTGAAATTGCATTTGGGTTGCATTGCTGTTTGGTGTGTTTACAATTAAGCCACCCATTATCAGAACAACATAATACTGATGTTGTGAGAGTTCTAGTCACAACTATAGACTACCTGAGGGACCAGATGTTTCACAGGATGTATGAATCTGAATCATCAGATTGTCATTTCCACCTACCCTATAGGGAGAGACTGCCCATGGCTGGGCAGTGGAAGCCGTTCCAGGGAATGAATCTGGTCTGACATTGACAGGATTTTCTCTTTGACAAAACATCTGATTGTTAGTTTTCTGTTCCGAAAAGTAAAATGTTAAGAACAGAGTGGACGGTTTTTGGTCGTTTGAAGTCTACAAAGGTTTTTTTGATTTCATTTTGTAGAAAGAGTGCAATTAGAGTTAACATATATTGAAACTTCAAGTAGGTGTTTCCCAAAAGAAACAGGCTAGAATTATCATTAAATATGTTCTATATTATATATATTATATATATTGTCATTATATATTGAAGCTCAGACCCTGTTTTATATCCTACGTGTTTGAGTTGTGCCACCAAGGTTTGATGGTGCCTGACCTTTATTCTCTGAGAGATTCTGTCATTTGTTGTTTTGTTGATGGTGGTGGAAAATGGTGTCTGAGATAACGCTGCAGAATGTCCCATATGTGTTGAATTGGATTGTGAATCAGTGACCACCATGGCGTATTGTATACATTGTTTTTAAAAAAAATACAGTGGCTACAATCTTTGTGGTATAAATTAAGAATTCAAATTCAACTCTGGACACACTTAATGTATAGGAAGAGTAATCATTTGTTGTAACACGGTTCTGTTCAAATATGATTTGTAAAAAATATCAGTATACAAGTTAGTCCGAAGCCTTAAGTTTTCTTTTTTCAAGGACTTCATTTTTTATCATTTAGAATTCTGCTGCTCGAGTTCTAACAAGAACGAAGGAAGCCTAATAATGTAAAGTGTTTTAAATTGTCCCTGTGTATGAAATGTGCTTTGCAAAAAAACCTGCCTTGCCTTTCCTTGAAAATATCTGCATGAACAACTTTCAACAGACATGCTTGAGCTGCTGGGCTATTTAATAAGTATCCTATTTGATAGTTTGTAACCAAAGTAAATGTTCACATTTTCACAACCGTATAGATGTGTAGAAGGTTTCATTAAATCCAGAAACCGATGGAATTCATAGAATGAAAGCCTAGTGGCTTGTTGCTGTCTTAACCAGATGTTTTCTGGATTTGCTGTATCACAGAGCAGGTTAAACCAAAGCAAGGTAGTTGCTACAGTTAGAGATTTGCATAGCGGAGCTGGCACACAGTCATGTGCTTTGTCTTTGTGTTCCTATTTTGTATATTTAAAAAAACAGAAGATACCATCACATTTGTAATCTTCACCTATCAGTTTTTAATGTACGGCTCACAGAATTTGTTTCAGGGCAACTTCGGAGAACAATGATCAAAACATGAATTGTTTTGGCAGTATTTTAGTTAAGGAAATGGCGTTTTCTTTTTGTGAGGATGTTTTGAACTTGCGTGTTATGTATTTCTGTCTTTCTCCGACAGGGAGGAGAAGAGTGAGCAGCTGCTGGACTGTAGGCAGGAGCTGGATAACATGGAGACGGAGCATAAAAGGATTCAGCAAGAGGTACTGAACAAAACTACTGAATCACAGTAATGTAACCTCTTTGCTGCAGGAGATCTGTAGCATTGCATTATGTCCTTGCTGAAGGTTACATCCCGTATCCTCCACAAATACTTGCCAATAACCTAGTTGATCTGTTTCCTAAACACATTTCAGATTACTGATGACAAATCTATAAAACCCGAACCCCTTACCTGTCAGGTGGGCTACACAATGTTCCAGAGTTTACTGAATGCTGACCATATCTCCCTACAGGGCTCTGCTGTCTGATCACACCATAATCACACGCGGCAACTAGAATTACCAAGTATGGGGACTAGGGAGTGAACTTCGGAGCATTCTAATTTAAAAAGTTTTTACTTAAATTCACATTTTATAGCACACCCTGAAGCATACTGGATTATAGGTTTGCCTTTGGTGATGGGAGAAGTATCTCAGTATTGGGTAAACCAGAGAGCTGCTAATCATTTTATTTTAGGAGAAACGAGATGGAACGTTCAGGGGATAAGGGAGGATAATGGAGTGCCACAGATCGTTCTAGGCATGGGAGCCAAAAGCAAATAAGAATTCATTTCCAACTCCACATTGCACAGATGAAACTGGCATAACATAAAGACCTCACATTACTGTCCAAACTCAGAGCAGACTGAGATTTGTGACCTGATTGCCCACAGGGCACACAATATATCAAGCTATCTACCATCACCTCCCGTGTTCAATTCCTAATCATTAGGCTAATGCCCTTAACCAATTAGTGGCTGAGCTATCTATAGTTTGGCTAACCTTGTTGATGTAGGGAAAGGTGTTAAAGTATTTGCTGTAAACATGCTTCACAGTGCTAGGGAGTATGGGAACCGTAGCAACGATGTAGCAGGGGGGCTTGTTATTGTGATCGTGGGGTTCATTTTAAATCCCTCTTTAAGAGGTGGCTACTGGCGAATGACTCTTGAGTAAAAGGTTTGGGCATGTATGTCATTGTGTGAATGTGTCTGTTCATTGCATGGCTTTTAAGCTATTGTTGTGGGTATCTGGGTATTTAATTTTTTCACATTTTTATTTTAAGATAAAGGAAACCCTAACTCCTTTTGTAGTGGTTTCTGAAAGGATAGATTAGCGAGGTACCAAATGCATGGGCTGATGTGGGCATTAAATCTGGATTCCTGTCTGCGGTCAGAATATATGCAGTTCTGTTTGATTTGTGTCTTGCTGTGGGCCAGTGAGGAAATTTGGGATCTTTGCTGTTTCCATGGCAATACATCGTTTTGGTCGAGTTCCATTAACATCATATTATTAGCTATTTTAGGAAACAAATGAGTACAAATTGTTAAAGGAAAGGTCTATTTCACATTTCAATCAAAAGAAAGTGTGCTTGGAATACTTTTTCCATAGTCATTAGAAAGGCATGTACGTGTTTTATCTTTTGTGAAGAGGATCATAATGGTTTACAGACAAAATTGTTCAAAAGCTTGAGCCAAATTCATAGGACAATGTAATCAACATGCTACATTATAGTGCTCGAAACGCCTCAAACTCCCATTAATAGGCCGTGGTGGAAATTAAACATACGTTTTCTTTTTGATTATGGGCCTGAATTGATTAAACAATGGATCTGGCTGACTTCTGTAGTAGCCCGGCTCTGTGGTGTCCATCCCCTGTGTATGCATGTTGTGTAAAACCAATATCCATGTGCAGACTGGGGGACTTCCTAGGTTTGTGTCAAATTGGCAACAGATTTCCATGTGATTATTCTAAAGTCTGCATAAAGAATTTGAATTCTCCCACAAGTGGTGTTTCCAACATGCTGAGATTTTCCTGAATAAAAAGCAGTGTTTTCCTAAATCAAAATACAGTCTAGTTTAGTGTGTATTCTTCACTTTCTTTTCACAAACAGTTGCACACACTCTGGACTTGCACGCCAACGCACAGCTCTCAAATAGGCTACTGACAGGGTGGGTTGGCTATCTTACTCTACCAGATGGGATTATTATGGATAAAAATCAGATAAGCAAAGCGGTAGCCAGTAATCACTTGGAAGGGATCATCAAGATCGTCCCTGTTCACTTTCATCCCCCTGTGAAGTGAATTTTAAGTTAGCCATTCTTTAAAAAATGCATGCTTTCTCAAGTCCTAGTGCAAGGACCAAACAACATATGACTGTCATTGTGTGACTCAAAGGTTACTTAAAAATAAGGGTTAGTCTATTCTAACAATATTTGCGCATTTCCACTGCCATAATAAATTTTATCGACACACAGGTCCCACAAGGATGAACATACAAAGTCTTTGTTGAATAAGTAATATTTCACAGACATCTGGTTTCCATGACTCCTGTTATACATAAAAAAAAATCTGTACATGAAAAATATGAATGAAGACTTGTTTATTGATATTGTTTTGTTTGTGGTCTACAGAGCCTGCAGTTGTTGTCAGACGCACGTTCTGCCAGGTCCTATCGTGACGAACTAGATGCTCTGAGGGAGAAAGCCGTCAAGGTGGACAAGCTGGAGAGTGAAGTGGCACGCTACAAGGAGAGGCTCCATGACATCGAGTTCTATAAAGCCAGAGTGGAGGTAAGCCCAAAGAGAAGCGCTAAATAGGAACTCTGCTTGAAGCGTTAATGAAGCATCCATTTCTGACTTTTTGCCCCAATGTTGGTTGATTGAAGTTGTGGTTGTGGTGTTGGTACTACATATATGTTTTGTTCATGTTTGTGTTGTCTCTGTTGGCCCTTTGCAGGAGCTTAAGGAGGACAACCAGGTTCTGCTTGAGACCAAGGCCATGCTTGAGGACCAGCTTGAAGGAACCAGAGCTCGTTCTGACAAACTTCACGAACTGGAGAAGGAGAGTCTGCAGCTAAAATCCAAGATTCATGACATGGAAATGGTGAGAGGGAGAGAGATTTTGTACTTTTGAAAACAGACACGGCCATATAGGGCTTTGGAACTGCCATGCTGGCTACACTAAATGCTGTGTGTCTCTGTGTCAGGAGCGGGACATGGACAGGAAGCGTATTGAGGAGCTGCTTGAGGAGAACCTGGTCCTGGAAATGGCCCAGAAACAGAGCATGGATGAGTCCCTCCACCTGGGCTGGGAGCTGGAGCAGCTCTCCAAGACCCCGGACCTAGCAGAGGGTGAGCAGCCTGTATTAACAGCCTGGGGCAGGACAACACTAGGGCTATGGCTACAACCCAAGCCCAGGACCCTGGCTCTGGTCCTTCATACGCACCAGATTGAAAAGGGTTTATTTACACATGATTAAGTTCTGTAATTAATATTAAATGAATCCAAGACCCAGATTAGTGCCGGACAGGATTTGGAGCGATGTTAATGGGGTTAACTGGCCTTGGATTAGGGATAAACCCTCCGTTTCCTCACTAACTACTGTTCAGATATGTATCTATATTAGAGAGGTCCCATACTTCCTCTTCCCTGGCAGACTTCCTCAACACTAATAAGAAACGGGTAGCATATTTTCTTGTGTATCTAAAATGGGGTTGGTTTCATGATGCAGTGCCTCAGAAGTCCCTGGGTCATGAGGTGAATGAGCTGACATCCAGCCGCCTGCTGAAGCTGGAGAAGGAGAACCAGGCCCTGCTGAAGACTGTGGAGGAGTTGAGGCGCTCTGCCAGTGAAGATGCCTCTGCACGCCTCCTCAGGGCCGAACGGGAGAACCAAAGGCTCACCAAAAGGGTCAGAGCAGCTTTTATACTGGAGTTTTCCCATTTGTTGCCTCAACATGTGCCCTCATTTGCCCTGACCCAACATGGACTCCTTATTGCATCAACAACATAACGATGGCCGTCTGCTCTGTTCCCATACATTAATATCTTGGTCAAGTCACTTCGATTTCACCCCAGGACTTTAGGCTCCTAAGCTCCATGACAGCAGAGGGGGATGAAAGGACCAAGTCAATTCAGAAGCTCATGTCCAATTCTTTATTAGGCTTGACACTTTAAGGCTGCGCTCCAAGCTAACTCTCATGGCTATTTCCAGACAAATAACCCTTCTGTGCTCTCTACATTAAATGCATGAAATATGCCTTTCTTACACAAGGCCCAGAGGAAAGCATGCGTTGGGCAACAACATTGGATCTGGTCTGTGAAAAAGTCCATTTAAAAGTACATACAAGCAAGAGCTCCCGCACAATAACAGCCATTTTATTGGCTGCCTGTAGACGGGCAATAAGTAGTCATTTTGGAGTTAAGCTGCTTTGACAGAATTAGGTGCTTATGAGTATATCTTTATGATTAGTCAGCCTGCCTTTGAACAATTTGTGTGGCTTTGAATTTGTTGGTGCCGCAGTGTTTGTGTATTGTGTTGTGGGCTGGGGAGGCCGAGGGATTGGATGATGCAACAGTCGCAGTGAAAGGCCTTTATTTGTAGATAATCCAGTCCTCTGCCCTTCCCTGTGTTGAGGGTGTGAGTGAGGTGAGCCGTAATTGGCTGGTGCAGTCCGTCAAAGCAGCCACTGCAGGGGAGCTGAGACCACAGAGAATAGAAGCAGTGTTCTTCAGAAGGCCGCTGTACTAATCCTGTCAATAGAGAATATATCACAACACTAAGCCACCGTGATTAAAGAAATGTAAATGGCGTTTGACACTTCAGTTTCTTTTTGGGGAAATACTGCAAATCTTTGAAATTGAACAATGACAGAATTACAATAGTGGTTAACCTTGATGGCTAATCAATTGTCTGTCTGTGCTGTATTCTGTGACCTAAGTGACTGGGATGGTAACAGAGCTTGTCTTGTGCCTGCAGCTGGAGCAGTTAGACAGTGAACTGAACACAGACCGGGAGAGTCTTTGCAGTGCAGAGAGCCTCAGTACTGACTTGATGAAGGAGAAGGCTCTGCTGGAGAAGACCCTAGAGACACTGAGAGAGAACTCTGAGAGACAGGTACACAGTCGCAGCTACAAGAAAAAATCGATCTGACTAGAAGAATAAGGGATCTTGGCTAGTCTTGTTAGCAGAAAAAAAAAGGGGGGTCAGTTCATGTGATTTGGAAAACCTCAGGGTTTTTGTTGTTCATACCAAAATACTGAATCATTAAATGATTAGATGTATCATATCACCACTGCTGCCTGTTGTCCTAGGTGAAAGGTCTGGAGCAGGAGAACGAGCACCTGACCCAGACTGTTTTGTCATTGAGGCAACGCTCTCAAGTGGGTGCAGAGGCGCGGGTCAAAGACGTGGAGAAGGAGAACCGGGTCCTTCACGAGTCCATCCGGGAGACCAGCTCCAAACTCAACAAGCTAGAGTTTGAGCGCAAGCAGCTGCGTAAGGACTTTGAAGTGTACAAGGAGAAGAGTGAGAGGGCTGAAGAGCTGGAGGAGGAGGTGCAACGGTTGGAAAGGGAGAATGAGGCCCTGCAGAAACGAGTAGCCAGTCTGGGCATCACATGTGAAAAGGTCTGCTCCTCTACATTCGTTGGTGGCTGAATACCTAGAGTTGTCTGTGCGCTTCCTTTCTGTTTTGCACCAAAGGGTAGTCCCTTATTTCTAACATGTAGGACCGTAGGAGCTTTTTATTAATACATTTTCCCCATATTGTCCGAAATACTCAGGTGGCATCTCTGGAAAAGGAGAACTCTGAGCTAGAGGCTGAGGGTCGTCGACTAAAGAAGAAGGTGGACAGTCTGCGGAGCACCTCCTTCCAGCTGGAGGCTCTGGAGAAGGAAAATGTCCAGCTAGACGAAGAGAACCTGGAGCTCCGTAGGGCTGCCGAGGTGCTTCGCTCAGCAGGGAACAAGGCGGCCCAACTGGAGTTCGAAAACCGTGAGCTGGAGAGTGAGAGGAGCCAGCTAAAGAGGAGTGTGGAGTTGCTCAAAGCCTCATCCAAGAAAACTGAGAGGCTTGAAATGAGCAACCAGGGCCTGGACACGGAGAACCAGCGGCTGCAGAAGGCCCTGGAGAACAGCAGCCGCAAGATCCAGCAGCTGGAGGGGGAGCTGCAGGACGTAGAGCAGGAGAACCAAAGCCTGCAGAGGAGCCTGGAAGAACTGAAGATCTCCAGCAAGCGCCTAGAACAGTTGGAGCAAGAGAATAAGACTTTGGAGCAGGAGAGCTCTCAGTTGGAAAAGGACAAGAAGCAGCTGGAGAAGGAGAACAAGAGGCTGAGACAGCAGGCCGAGATCAGGGACTCCAAGTTGGATGAGGACAACCTGAGGATCAGTCACTTGGAGAAGGAGAACCGCTCCCTGGGCAAGGAGATGATCTCATTCAAGGACTCCTGCAACCGGCTCAAAGACCTGGAGAAGGAGAATAAGGAGCTAGTCAAACAGGCTACCATCGATAAGAAGACACTGGTCACTCTGCGAGAGGTAGCCTAATGGTTTAGATAATACCTTAGAAATGGGTGCATGTTATATTGACAGAGTGGATTGGTAGTGACCATAGGTCTTCAAGTGTGCATTTAGATTCTGCTATGGTCATTGCGCCTCCAGGCAGTTAAAAATTTAGTACTATATAAATACATATTTTATGAACATATACCTCCATTGTTCCATTAAGGCCATAAACATGGATTTCTTAATGTTAATCGATTTAATGACTTGTTTGATTTTCAAGGAACTGGTGAGTGAGAAACTGAGGACTCAGCAGATGAACAATGACCTAGAAAAACTGACCCACGAACTGGAGAAGATAGGCCTTAACAAGGAAAGACTGCTGCAGGATGAGCAAAGCTTTGATGATGACAGGTACCAGATTCTCTCTTTCTCTCCTCCTTTTGGGTTGCTGCTTAAAAACAGGTACTCATACCACCATAAATACATAATCACAATTGAGGATCGTAGTAGGCACTCTGCCATTAAATAACTAGTGTCAGTACCACTTATCTATAGCAGAGAATTGCCCTCAATCTTGTCATTATCGTGAATGTCCCTTCTGTGCAGGTACAAGCTGCTGGAGCACAAGCTCGAGTCCACTCTAAAGTCCTCTTTGGAGATCAAGGAGGAGAAAATAGCTGCTTTGGAGGCCAGACTGCAGGAATCCTCTAACCTCAACCAACAATTGCGTCAGGAGCTCAAAACTGTAAGTCCCTAAACAATACAATACAGCTCCCCAGAGGACATGGCATGACCACAGAGATTCCGGTGTTGTTTCTTTCACAAATGTCAATTATGAAAATCTTTTTGGAGGTAGTAATTATGTATTCATTGTTTCCGTCCTTCATGGGTTATCTATTCATCAAGGGCCAGGAGCCTCAGACTCTAGAAATAGTGACTCTAGGAAGGAGATCAGAGGTAGAATTGGGCCTATTTTTATAAGATTTTGCTGGGATGGATGTTCAACCGTTTGGCCTCTGTAGGTGAAGAAGAACTACGAGGCCTTGCGACAAAGGGAGGAGGAGGAGAGGATGGTACAGAGCTCGCCCCCCAGAGGAGGGGACAGGGACGACTCCTTGGGGGTCAACAAGTGGGAGAAGGAGAGTCATGAGACCACCCGGGAACTGCTCAAGGTCAAAGACCGCCTTATCGAGGTGGAGAGGAATGTGAGTATATCTAATCAAGCCCACGTAACAGCCATCTTAGATAGGGTAGGTGACAGTTATCTGCCAAACTGTGAAGGGTCACTGCATATAATGAATGCATGTATATCATTGTATATTTCTTTTCTGTCTACCTCTCGTTTCTGCCTGTGTGTCGTCTTCAGAATGCCACCCTCCAGGCAGAGAAGCAGGCCCTGCGTACCAACCTGAAGCAGCTGGAGACCCAGACAACCAACCTCCAGGCTCAGATTCTGGCTTTACAGAGACAGACTGCCTCTCTGCAGGAGAACAACACCACACTACAGACCCAGAATGCTAAACACCAAGTAAAGCCCTGGTTCCCTCTGTAGCTCCCACATGTGCCCTACTCCCTTTCCTCTGGTCATATCTACAGTGACTCAGACTCCTCCCGAAGCCTTGTCTCTTCTTCCTCCACTATGCCATGTGGCTGAAAAGAGCTCCCCTTGAATAAGGCTTTGCTCTAAAACATCTATTTTGATGTATTTCATGGTGAAGGTTCAAACAAAACACAGGTCATAAATATACTTGTGAACAGAATTTGTCTGTGTTTTGCTGGAAGCCAAAACGTATTAATTTAAACACGTCTGTGTTTGGGCTTTGCACTTTGAAAAACATTTGACCACTGAAATGATGTTTATCCAAATCAGACAAAAGAAAAGGACATGCTGTCTCCCCCATCAGTGTAAAATAGAGGGACAGACAGTGTGTATACAGTGACCCCTATTGCTCAGAACTGGCACTTCAGTCTATACATATTATTTTCCAGAGTTGTCACCCTGGTTTTCACATCAGGGAATTGAATTTAAATGCGTCAAATCAAATCTGGGGCATGACAGAAATCCTGTCGCACCGAACAGATGTCCAATCAAAGACCTTGCTTTATCCCCAGGTAGAGAACTCCACGCTGAACTCCCAGACTAGTACTCTCATGGCTCAGAATGCCCAGCTGGCAGCGCAGCAGGCCAGTACGGAAAACGAGAAGGAAGGAGCAGTGAGGGAGAGGGAGGAGCTGCGGTCAACCTACGAGATGCTGCTGCGGGACCACGACATGCTGGCCGCCCTGCACGAGAGACAGGCCTCGGAGTACGAAGGCCTCATCGGCAAACACGGAGGCCTGAAGAGCGCCCACAAGAGCCTGGAGAGTCAGCATAGAGACCTGGAAGACAGGTGGCGTCATCTCTTCCGCTACCATTGAACAGCACATCAGAACGCCATTTCCACCCAGCTGCCCCGCTGACTGGTGACGCGCTAATCTGTTGCAGGTACAACCAGCTGCTACGGCAGAAGGATCAGCTGGAGGAGCTGGAGAAACAGCTGAAGGCCGAGCAGGAGAAGATGCTGTCTGAGAACAAGCAGCACGAGGCCACGGCTGCAGAGTTCCACAAACTGAAGGCGGAGAACGAAAGGTGAGTGTGTGTGGTTGAAATGTGTCCTGTGTGTGTGTGAGGGGGGGGTTGGGGGCAGGGGGGTGATTCTCCTTGAGGGTTCCTTTGTGGTTGAGGAGAAAATTCCTAAACATTCCAGGTGTTGAGAAACCTGTGTAACGACTTATTTTTGTGTGAGAGGTGAAAATAAAGTCTGCTTGTTTCAGGTGGGTTTTATTTTGCTAATAGACGACTAACATTTGATTTTCAACTGAAATGGTAACAGTGAGTTTTTCCCTTGTCATGGAAAAGAGCTGTCCTGCAAACCATGGTCTGAACATCAGGGGCTAGGGACAAAACGAGCAATTTAAAGCCCATAACTTGGCTGAGTGTGTTTTTGTGGGTACAGACTGAACACGGCACACCGTCAGCTAATCAAGGACAACGAGGGCCTACAGGTGGACCATAAGAACCTGAAGAGCCAGGTGAACACTGCCACGTTGGAGCACACCCGTCTGGAGGCAGAGTTTTCCAAACTCAAAGAGCAGTACCAACAGCTGGATATCACCTCCACCAAGTTAACCAATCAGTGTGAGGTAGGGTTTCTGAACCCCACTCCCTCCATACCTACCTCCCATTAACTACTGTGACGACCCCACTCCCTCCATACCTACCTCCCATTAACTACTGTGACGACCCCACTCCCTCCATACCTACCTCCCATAACTACTGTGACGACCCCACTCCCCTCCATACCTACCTCCCATAACTACTGTGACGATACCTACCTCCCATAACTACTGTGACGACCCCACCTCCCTCACACCTACCTCCCATTAACTACTGTGACGACCCCACCTCCCTCCATACCTACCTCCCATTAACTACTGTGACGACCCCACTCCCCTCCATACCTACCTCCCATTAACTACTGTTACGACCCCACTCCCCTCCATACCTACCTCCCATTAACTACTGTGACGACCCAACTACTGTGAGTAGCAACTGCTGTGAAAATGTTATAAAGGTAGTGGTCTGATGACTTTATGTAAAAATTGCGAGATTGACGTTGGTGGTGACTTTGTTTAAAACATGAAATCCTCCAAATGGAAACGTTCATGTCATTTTCATGTCAGTGCTTTCAGTCCTCAATTGTGTAAAGTTTGAAAAATGACTGGGTTAAACCCTCCCATACCCATGTAGATAAAATATTTTCTATTTTGAAAGCAATCCATGAAGTAACTGTCACTTTGCCAGGGATTGTATTTATTGAACATATATCCTAATGTGAGCTGACCAGCTCTGTGGCTTGAGCCTTGCTGCTGTGAGGTGACCATAATCAATGTCCACTACCCCCACCATTCACTGGGAACTCTGTAGATATAATACCTTGTTATTCACGTGTTTGTAGCCGATACATGGCTGTTCCCCAGACATGACTGTGTTTGTCTGACGTGTCTCTGTTGGACAGGAGTCGATGTCTGTGTGGGGACATCTGGTCTTTTAGCACTTTGCCCTCAGAGGCTTAGCAGTCTGACAGATATTTCCCCTCAGTGAAGAACAGCATGGCCCATGTGTAATGCATGCAACCATGTGAAATCAACTTGGAGACAACCCACATTGCTCAGAAAAGCATTTCCTTTTAGATATATTGCAAAATGTGATTTTATTTCTCCTTAGTTGTTGAGTCAGTTAAAGGGAAATCTGGAGGAGGAGAACCGCCATCTGTTGGACCAGATCCAGACCTTGATGTTGCAGAACCGCACCCTGCTAGAACAGACAATGGAGAGCAAGGACATGTACCACGTAGAACAGAGACAGTACATGTGAGAGACCCCTCTTCTATTCAACCCTCCAACCACTGTTGACCCGCCAGTGGGCGAAATGTCAGTTTCTCAGTATTGGTCAGTGTCATTCGGCTTTTGACTTACTGGTCTTTCCCACCTTGACAGAGATAAACTGAATGAGTTAAGGAGACAGAAGGAGAAGCTGGAAGAGAAGATCATGGACCAGTATAAGTTTTATGACCCATCACCACCTCGGAGGTAAGTAGCTGGGATGACTCCACGACTCATTGTGGTTTGTGCTGTGGTCTGGTTTGTGCTGTGGTCTGGTTTGTGCTGTGGTCTGGTTTGTGCTGTGGTCCTGCCGTGTGCTGTGGTCCTGCCGTGTGCTGTGGTCCTGCCGTGTGCTGTGGTCCTGCCGTGTGCTGTGGTCCTGCCGTGTGCTGTGGTCCGGTTTGTGCTGTGGTCCGGTTTGTGCTGTGGTCCGGTTTGTGCTGTGGTCCTGCCGGGTGCTGTGGTCTGGTTTGTGCTGTGGTCTGGTTTGTGCTGTGGTCTGGTTTGTGCTGTGGTCTGGTTTGTGCTGTGGTCTGGTTTGTGCTGTGGTTCTGCCGTGTGCGGTGTCACGGCATACATAATATCAGTCACTCAATTTAATTTCTAAAGAGCGTTTTACATCTGCAGTTGGTAAAGTGCAGATACCCGGAATCCCCAAAGAGCGAGCTGTCAAGGTTCAAAGAGGTGGCAAGTCCTCTTTTGGCTATACCAGTGCCCATCTTATTGAGAAAAGATTGGCTTTTGTTTAGTTACACCAATAGTATTTATAGCAATGGGGACTGATTTGGTGGTGATATTTTAATTTATGTCTTCATGTCATGTAGCTACTGTTAGTATGAATGTTTAGTATGTTGATATTCAATGTGACAGTATATTTTTTTGTTGTTGAGAAAATACCCCAAAACAGCAGTACACATTACCACATTGTCCGTAACCTAATAACATTAACATTGGGTTGTACGCTGCTGAGCTACAGTGGCTAGTGTAATTCAGCTGCCTCTGGACACACACTAGCTTACATGCATTGCTTTATGCTGTTATTACACAGTACAGCAAACTACCGGAAGCCACAAAATAGACCAAACTGAACCAGAACACCTCAGGTACTGGACAACACGCAGGGTCAAATCATGTCCACTGTTTCTCCCTCTCTCTGTCTCTCTCTGTGTCTCTCTCTCTCTCTGTGTCTCTCTCTCTCTCTGTGTCTCTCTCTCTCTCTGTGTCTCTCTCTCTCTCTGTCTCTCTCTCTGTCTCTGTCTCTCTCTCTGTCTCTGTCTCTCTCTGTCTCTGTCTCTCTGTCTCTCTCTGTCTCTCTGTCTCTCTGTCTCTGTCTCTGTCTCTCTGTCTCTCTCTGTCTCTGTCTCTCTCTCTGTCTCTGTCTGTCTCTCTCTCTCTCTGTCTGGGTCCTTCTCAGACGGGGTAACTGGATCGCGCTGAAGATGAAGAAGCTGATCAAGCCGAGGAGTCGTGAGAGGATGCGTTCCTTGACTCTAACACCCACGCGCTCCGAGTCCAGCGAGGGCTTCCTGGGCCTTCCCCTGGACAGCCAGGACTCTTCCTCTATAGGCTCCGGTTCCAACTCCCTGGACGACACGCTAGCACACAAGAGGAGCAGCAGTAAGTACGCTCAGACCTGCATGGTCAGCTCCCTAGCCATCCAATCTAGCTGTATGTGAAGTGCTTACAAAATAAACGTAACTTACAGTAAAACTGAATGAATGATTGGAGGGTTGTGCATTTGGCCAACTCCGTCCGGTTTTAGGGGGTTAGTGACTGAATGTCGCCGCGCTCTAGCAGCTCCTTTTGGCGGCATGGGCGCCTGTGTGCTCAGTCGTGGCGGTGGCTGGAGAACACATCCCTCCGGCGCGCGGGGATTCCAGTGTACGCTACCCGATTAAGCAAGCAGTGTGACAACCCACAGCCGAGTCCGCTAGGAGTTGCCGCGGTGATGCAGGGTGTTAACCATGACCTGGAAAGAAAACTAGGTTAATAAAAGTCACTATTGTGTTTATGTCCTGGATAGCTTGTGGTATGTTTCTGTTTGTAGGTGTAAGAAATAATAGGAATGAATCAACCACACAGAGCTGAGTCTAGGATCAGGTGTTCCTGTGCAGTGCTGCTCCTCTGACAGTCATTAGCTCAGTACAACACAGGGAGCAGAGGACGCTGTCATACATGCATAAGGTTAAAGATCAAATCCATGTTCAGACAGGCAGATGCATATGGACATGGGTAATATGACCCACGTAGACCAATAGACCAAGGTCAGACAGGAAGGTACGATACAGACATGCAGGTCTCGACTCTGAGCAGAGAGAGCAGGGCAGGAGCGCCAGGGCAGGAGCGCCAGGGCAGGAGCGCCAGGGCAGGAGCGCCAGGGCAGGAGCGCCAGGGCAGGAGCTGCTTGTTGCTGTGTGGTGGTTGGTTGTGTGAACCTAATGCTTGCTCTGCTTGTTTTTCTCTCTGCAAAAGGGAAGAGAGACTCTCAGAGAGTGCAGCACTTCCATGTGCAGGGTACCCAGGGTTCCTTCAATGGTATGCTGAGCGGGGAGGGCTGGGTGTAGCTGTTCTGTCACTCATGGCAGGGGTTTTCAAACTGGGGTCTGAACATTCTTCATTTTAACGTTCACCATATTTCTCACTAAATATTGTTTCTATCATACCTACTGAACATACTACGTTTGGTGAAGTCTTGGTCAATCGTCTTGTCTGTCTTATGCACCTCCAATCATAATTGTATTTTCCATCATTATACAAATAGCCTTTACACTTGCCTGTCTCACTCTGTGAACCAGTGTAAGTGAGGTCCTTACTGATGGACATGTTCTCTGGGGCCTCCAGGGGTCCTCCAACCCAATTGGATTATTTCCCGCGGCAGGTGGGCAGGCCTACTGAAAATGAGGTATGCGTCCAAGAGGATGCAGCTGGCCGTTCTCATATAGCATATGAACCTGGCAGAAGTAATGCCAGAATATGTAGAATACCAGAATAACTCCTGGTAGTCATTGCAGAGTTTGCAAGCTGCAAGTGGCTGTATGGAAGTACATTTTGGGGGGGAAGTTTTCCCTTGACATTAAAAAGTTTGATAACCTCTGACTTCAGGGCGTGTCAACATGTTGTGCCTCATTTTTGGTGAATGTCCATTACTATTAAAAGGTGCAATGCATTATGTGTAAAATCTAAAATATGTTTTGCAAAATGCACACAGTCTACTGAACACACTGGGTGTGGAGTGCTGGAAATCTAAAATGGTGTCTGTGTAGAGTCAGTGTCCCAGACTCAACCCAATGTTTGTTTTATTAGTAGTAGGACCCCTTCAGACATTCCTTCCACTGCAGGGCTGTTCCCCTAGTCTTGCTATTTTATTTTCTGAATTGCACCCTTTAATAAACGTGTGCGTGCGTAGTATCGGCTGGCAGCCTTGGAAGTGGCAACCCTCTCCATAGCCATCCCACTGAGCTGTGTGCGTGGCGTTTTGTGTATGTGTTTGAGCTGGGTGTGTGCGTCACAGTGCACGCGTCTTTGTTTTCATCCATGTCAGCATCTATGCCGCAACATTTTTAGAAACCGGTGTGTTTATGTCCCTGTTGGATCTTCAGGCGACTCCGGGTTCCTGCGTTGTTAACATCCATCTGTTTTTCCCCCTCTCTCTTCCTTTCCATCTCCTCTGATCTGTCCGTTTCTCACCTCTCTGCTTTGGCTGTCGATTGACAGCTCTGAAAAGGTTGCCCTTTATGAGGAACCGATCGAAGGAGAAAGACAAAGAAAAGGCCATCTACCGCCGGTCCATGTGTAAGATAGCTCCTACCACCTCCTTCCCTCCTCCAGCCTGCTCCTGCCTCCCTCACCTAGCTCCTCTTCTCATAGCTTCTGGCTTCAGCTGGATTCTTTCCCTCCTTTGTAAAACAAAATACTCAGTATGTCACTAATAGTGCATACAGGAAATCGAACCTTGTTTTCCTGTAGTGTGTGACTTAGGTTTGTTAACAATTAAAGTATAACAAAAACAGTTTAATGACTAATAACACTGTGTGTGGTAGTAGTTTTGTTTCCGTGATATGTAGTTGTTTTAGTATAGGTGGGTTTTAGTGTAGGTTTAGTCCGTGTACAGTATGTGTGAGCCACTGAGGCGATTCTGTATGCCATTCCTCTGTTCTGTGAAGTGGTGTGTTTCTCTGCCTGTATGACTGTGGCCCCGGCAATCCTTCTCTGCTTGTCTGCCGGTGGTTTGACCACAGCCTGTCAACCCACTCACCCATCTCACTATGGCACTGCTACTCCAGAGCTACACTCCTGTATCTCCTAACCTCTCACTTACAGCCACCATGTCTGAATTGAAATGGAGCCTTGCAGTGCTTTCTCTTTGCCCTTTTTTTTCTCTCTTTCTGTCTCTCTCATTTTTCATATGTATTATTTCCTGCCATCACTTCTGCTGCTTTTAAAAAAATTTTTTTTAAGTTTTCTTAGTTTGGCTGCATTTCAGTTCTTGTGCATGCCTTGCCGATATGGACTTGCCAACAGTGACTGTGGCACATCTCTGAATGCTCTTTCTGTGAGCAGTCACTGCATGCTGAACCTAGCCTGACACAGTCCCTTTGCCCTCCCTCTGGGGCCAGTAAGTCAGCTGATCAAATATGGTGAGGAGGCTAATTCATTTTAATCTCCAAACCAGCTATGAACGACCTACTTCAGACCATGGCTCTGTCGGGTGGCCAGTGGGCTGGGAGCACAGATAATCTGGATGGGCCAGAGGAAGCCAACGGTGGCAGCAGTAACCGGCACCTGAAGGAACTGCGCTCCATGGCCTTTTCCACCAACGCTATCAACTACAGCACCCTCACCCTGCCATCTGGGAACAGGGCCAAGAGGAGCCTGAAGGTCAAAGGTAGTGACTGTCAATCACTCCGGGGGTGCCCTGTTTCCTGTAGAGCTGTCGGAAGGCAGAATGTAGACACGACTACAACTAGTCCTGATGGGGGGTCCTAGGGCTGAGGTACTCCTGGGGGGTGGGGGGAAAAGGTCCAGGTGTTGTTGGTTAAGGTTAGGCATTACATATAGGTAAGGTTTAGGCATAAATGTTACTTTATTGAGGTTAAGGTTAGGTTTAGGGTTAAGACTAGGGCAAGGGAGCATGCAATTTCTATTTTCTGGTCCCCATGAGGGTAGCTGTACAAGTGTGTGTGTGTGTGTGTGTCAGAAAATTACCTCACACACAAGCATAGCCCGGCCACATCTGGGACATCAATAGACCACTAACTACTTACCCTGAGACAAGCCTAAGTATAGCTGACAGATTTCCCTCCCACTACATGAGTCTGAGGAGGCACAAAACCGGACAACAAAAACCTTGTCAAGCTTCTAATTCAGAAACCTTTCAGTTTTTCTTTTTTTTTTGCTGCAAAAAATTATACAGAGATGAAAGAAGAAATGCTCATGTTTATGTTAATGTCTGTCAAAATGGTGAATTCAAGGCAACGCAAAGGCTCTGAACTTTGATTTGAGACAGCTGTACAACCATTGAGATTTACTGTCTGATATGACAGCAGGTCTTTATTTCTTTGGACCTACAACTCTTGTCTGTTTTGCAAGAGTTTTTACAGTTTCTGACACACATTTTAAGATCATAAACACAGGCTTCCAGGATATGGAATGTTGGGGCTTTACCTTGTTTCACCAAGATATAGCATGTATATTAAATACTAAAGTGACCCGATTGTTTTCATGAGTTTGGCCATCATTTTAAGTGTGTGGGTGTTATGCATGCGTGGTCTTGGGCTCCAAGGCTGGGTTGCCAACTCATTGAAATGTCAAGGTTGGCAGGTCTGCAGGCCCTGATCCTGCAGTCGTCATCCCTCCAGTCAGAACTCTTATTGGAACGTCTGTCTTTCCACCAGACAACGCTTCCTGTGAAGACGTCCCAGCGTCATCAGAAGACCTCGTTGGGATGAGAGGTCAAGGTAAGAAAACGGTTGACCTTTAGGTCGGAGTCCCATAAAAATTATTTAACCACAGAAACTTAGATTCAATATGAAATGGCCAAAGTAGTGGCGGAAGTACGCTGCTGTATGATGTCTAATAACATTAGGTATAAACTTAGCCCATATTTCTACACTACAATATGCTACCATTACAGAGGTTATCTGCCTGACTGGCAAAGCTTCATTAGCTGGTATCAGGCTGTACAATTTTCCAACTCGCACACAAATATGTATATTACCGTTTGTGTCCATTAATTTGCTGTTCAGTCTTGGCTAGCTAAAATGTCCTCCCAGTATCATGTACATTCTGAGGATGGAAAGTGTCTATTTACATTCTGGTTGTTAGGTAATATAACGGCTAATGTACAATTCAGTATTTCCAGGACAGAACGTCTGTTAGCTCAGTAGACGGCCTTAGCCTGTGTAGCCCGGTGTGGTGTGGATTACAGGTTAATGGTCTGGATTACGGGTTAACTCAGTCAGCTCTGTGTTGACCGTGCCAGGCCTGCAGGTCTTTAGCAGTGCTCAGGCTCTGTGGCCCTCTGCTCTCAACCCATCCAGTATGTGCAGAGTCCCCTGTAGCATCTGTTGTAAGTGACACACCTGTATACATCTATGATTATCCTCCAGACCCCCTACCGCTGTCAATGGTTACCACCCAGACACCTGCTCACATCACCGGTACTGCTGCGGCACCACACACACCCAACTGGAAACAACTTAAAGCTAGTAACCGCAGCCACAGTGCAGGAGTTTGCATCAACACCCATTTACATGCAGCACACCTGTCCTGGTACAATCTTCTGGCCTGGGTCCCCCTCTACTTCAATCACAAAGCCTCTCTCTTTTCCTCCGATCAGGTTTTCCAAATGCTCCTACCTGGGAAATGATTCCTCCTTCAAGATTGTGTGCCCCCCCCCCCCCCCCCTGATCCTTTTGTGTGACTGGGCATGTTGTTGGCAGAGCATGGCACTGTGCCACCCCCCCTGCCTGCATGGACCATCTGTGGCCCCGTCTGATGTGTTCTCTCATACTGTGTCCTCTTATCCCTGTCCAGCCTCCAGACCCTCCAGTCTCCATAGCATCAAGACCATCAGTAGTAATAGCAATAATAACTCCCACTCCTCGCCGCTCGAGGCCAAAGGTACAGTCACTCCGCTAACCAGAACACCCCCTCTGTCTCTTCACACCTGCATACAATACCTCCTTCAGCACAGTCTTTATTGACTCACACACACATTAGATTAAGAAGATATGTAGAGAGAACCTAGAACCCTTGATTTGTAGTATATTTGAATTGTCCTCAGAGGGGTTTTATCTCCCTCTGAGGTATGGCTCAAGCATTTTAATAGATTTTCAGGGTCACAAAAAAGCAGGTTCGTAAGTAACTCTGGATTATATCTTCAGCCTGGAGCCATTGTTCAAAACACAGTCGCACCAGATAAACTCCCTTATACTAGTGTTTCTTTTCTTTGTCAGGCACGTTGAACGGCCACCTCAGCAGGCCCCACAGTGAGAGCAGTGGGGAGTTCAGCCTCGGTGTGGACCAGGAAGTGTGGTCGAGCGGGAGCAGCCCTGTCCAGCTGCCCCTGACCCGCTCTTCTCACCAGAGTCCCATGCTGCTGCGGAGATCCCTGGACACCCCAGCCAACCTGGCCAGAAAGAAGACGGCCAGTTCCACGGGCAGTGCCAGCGAGGTGGTCTCTCTGCAGCAGTTCCTGGAGGAGAGCATCGACCCTGCCGAGGTGACAGCCTGGAACACAGAATCACTAGATTGCTTGACTGCTTTGGCCTATTTGGTTAGCAGTACTGTTTTATTCAAGTCGAAAGTCATCTGTCAAAGCTCCCATAAAGGCCAGGTAATGTCGCGGTGTGGTAACTTCCATGTCTCTTCTCTGTCTCCAGTCTGGCAGTCAAGAGAATCTGACCGTTGAATCTCCCCGCCTCTCTGGAGGTGCTGAGCATGTGCTGAGAGACCCGGCTGAGCGCGGCTCCACCACTGGCACTAAGGGACGTGGCATTCTGCGCTCAGCCAGCGGAAAGGCGACGACGCCGATGAACTCTGACGGCCGGCCCCCCAGGAGTGGTCAACCAGGTCGCCCCAGCCTACGGAAGGCGGAGAGTACCCGTGTGAAGGGCACGGCCCCGCCCCGGGTCAGCCTCTCCTCCCAGAGTAAAGCCATGTCCGTGTCTGAGCGCCTCGACATGGCCTCCTCCTCCGGTCTGCCCCGGGCCAGCAGCGTCATCTCCACGGCCGAGGGCTTTACGCGTCGGACCAGCATCCATGACCTGCTGTCCAAAGACGCCCGCCAGCCCGTGTCTGTAGACCCCTCGCCCTCCTCAAAGGCCTCGGCTCACTCCTCCACCACGCCCAGTGAGTACCCCCCGTCCAAAAACCCCTCCCAGCACCCAGCCCACGAGTTCCCCCCACCAGCTCCTGTGCCCCCGTCTCTGCCCAAGTCAGTCAGCATGCCCTGCACAGGCGGTCAGCAGTCCCACAGTAGTAAGGAAACTGACCGTTCCAGCCTGGAGTCTTTCTTTGGCTCCTCCTTTACAGTCGAGTCAGTATTCATGGACTCCATCTTCAGTGAGCCAGCTTTCACTGGCGGCAAGAGCCACACATTCCTGTCCCTCAACACTTCCCTGGTCAGTAACATCAGCGGTCCCCCAGGCAAGACACCCCCCCGGCCCAATCCTGTCCAAACCGCTCAGATCCAACCAAACGGACAGAAGTCCTGCCCCTCTGACCAGGAGGTCGTTGACCCCAATCATGTGATTGATGCTGGCCAATCCCCAACCCTTAGCCCAGAGGACCAACAGTCATTGTGGTATGAATATGGGTGTGTCTGAATATAGGGCTCCCTGGTCAGCAACTGATCTGGGACCAGCATAACGACCAGTAACGTTTGGGGAGAAATATTTAACCCTCTGCATGTGTTTTCAAAGCACTATCATGCTATATTTTCTTTTGAGCTTTCGTGTTTTTTCATGGCTGATTTTGTATATCACTTCCTCAACCATGGTTTGGTGTTTCCTTCTGTCCTGTGGAAGATGGGTTCTCTGAATGTCTTTACTTTAAAGGTCCATTCACATTGTATCGTTAATCAAGGCTTTGTTTGGCTCACACAATATAGTGGTACACATCTGCTCATGGGGACATAAAAATTGCTGTTGTAAAATATTTTAAAATTGCTACACATGAGATTTCAAGAACTTTTTAAGTAATTTAAGACATGCTCTTATCCAGAGCGACTTAGTAGTGAGTGCATACATTCATAATTTTATACTGGCCCCTTGAGTTAATCAAACCCACAATCGTAATGTTGCAAGGACCATGCTCTACCAATGGAGCTACACCGGACAATGTTTCATTTAAAACAAACTCCCGGCTCCATTCAATTAGAGATTCTAGGCAAAAACTGCAGCCACTGGAAATGTCTATCTAATGCAGATACATCATGGACATTTTCTGAAATAATAATGTCATTTGCATGGAAAATCTCCATGTCAAAATTTGCTATTTATTTTCTAAACATAAATACTCTGCAAAGCTAGATTCACTACTAGCTGTGTATAGGGTTCATTTAAATGACAACTTCAAGAACATTTCTAGTTAATGCAGCGCTGTTTAAAATCATAGAAATTAGGCTTGTAGAACATGTCCCATGATAGGCTGTCAGACGAACACACTGCCAATAAGCACTATTTATGGAGTCATTTATGTAATCTGTCCCTACAGAGGGAGGACCCAGCTAAAATTTTAACAGAAACTAGTTTCTCGTCTACTACTATTTCTGGATTGAAAGATCTAGTTAACCCTCTGATTTGGGTGGCATTTGTTGTGAAAGAATATTGTCCTCCAGAGAAGTTTCACATTGCATTTCCAGTCTAACTCTACTGTATCAATATCAATGCATATTCACTGAACTGCATGGCTTTATTCTGTCTTGGTTTGTTTTGAACCTCTCATTTTGATTGCTGTGATCAAAATGGTTTTATCTTTTTCATTGTTGGTGTTTTTGTTTTGTGCATATGACATGATTCTTTGTTCTATTTTTCTGAACAAATCACTCAATGTGGTGATTGTTATTTAATATTTGGGTGACTTGGGTTTAATAAAAAAGAAACGTCATCCACAGAATTATAGAATTATTAAAGTTAGGAGTCTGAGAAAGTGTTTTGCCAATGTTTGTGGTGGTGAATTTAAAAATGATACAAATACAATAGGCAGATTATTTTGTGGCATTTTCCCTGTGGGTCATTATGGTGTTGGATCTGGGTAGTCTTCTAAGAATGCTCACACCCATAGAAAAAATGTTGATTTTGTCAGTAACACATTTCTGCCAATGTTTAGATGTATAGCGGCTGATATATTATGACCCATTTAAGTTATATACAGAAAGCACTACTTTATGCACCAGTAGTAGTGATGTTGTTAGTTTATTTATTTCTGCTTTGTTCTGTATTTAACATTTGAAATTGTGTTATTGTATTTATCTTGCGTATAAACCATTAACTGCAGCCTATAACTGCAGATGTAATATGACATGCCTTTGTTCTACAGATGTGGAAGTGTTACAAGAGCGCAGAAAGTCAAAAAGCAGAACTGGGGAGCCAGAAAGCTCCTAAACATTACTCATCGGCTACCGTTAATTGAGCTCAAGTGGTGAGTGCTGCTCTCCGAGCCCAACAGGGAGATGGGGGGTCTCCATGGTAACCCACAGTGGTGTAACAGATGTCCCACCCTGCACGTGCTTGCTTCTCCTCCGCTGGTGTCCCCCAGGCCTGGCTGGTGCCCCCCAGTAAAGGGTACATGAATGGCCCCTGGTGTGCATGGCGTCAAGCGGTACACAGTTTCCCATATTATAATATTTTTTGCCCTACCCCTAATAACAGCAGAACCTCCCTGCTCTGCAGTGTTGTGTGTCAATGACGGGCTTTTCTTTGTCGGAATTCAGGAACAAGTACCAGTGGCTCTATATGATGATGTTGTGTGTTTTGTAAGGTAATCTGCAGTAATGCATGCTTTGGTGGCGCCCAGCTAAAACCCCTCCCTCTGTTAATGCATGTATAATAGACAGTTTTCCAGTGTATCTGTGTTCATCTTCTCTGATGTCATTTGCCTCTAACCTCTTTTCTGTCCTCTTTTCCTCTTCACTGTTCTTTCTGCCAGAGAGAAAAGTGACCTTCAAGCTGTCTGTCTGACTCTGAAGCCTTTAAATGTTGGTCTACTGAGATGGTCTTCAGTAAGAAAAGATTGTAATATAAAATAAATGTTTTCATCTTTTCTTTTAAATCAAAGATGCTTCATTAGAGAAAAGTAAACTTCCCTTTTTTCCTTGAATCAAGGAAACAGAACTTTTTCTATAACTGACTTTCTGGCTAATTGCACTGCTATAAAGTTGCAGACTGCTAACTTGCACTCTACACCTAATCTTGGTGCCGATGTTCATGCGAAGGCAAATGGTTGAGCTTAAACTAGACTCTGGGGACTGAATGTCCTCTGTGTGACTTTGTATCAACTGGACTTTCACCATCTGCAAATTGATTATAATGATCCTCTTTGTAAATGAACAAGCAAATGAAACATCTTTCTACTGTGGAACAGCTGATTTCTATGTCCAGCAAACTGCACAGAAAAAATTGCATGTTGTGACACAGAGGAATAAGGATGACCTCAGTCTGCATGGATCAATCAATCAACACTGTTCCCTCCAAATCAGAATGGACAATGTTTTAAGTTGTTTTCCTCTGAAATGCCAAAATGAATATGGTGGGAAGCCATGTCAACTGCGTGATTGAGAGACAATCCAGTCAAGATGGTTGTTTGAACTGAACACAACCTGTTTGTGTACAGTATCTCACAAGTGAGCACACCCATCACATTTTTGTAAATATTTAAGTATATCTTTACATGTGACAAAACAGAAGAAATGACAATTTGCTACATTTTGAAGCTTGTGTAACAGTGTAAATTTGCTGTTCCCTCAAAATAACACAACACACATCCATTAATGTCTAAACTGCTGGCAACAAAAGTGAGTACACCCCTAAGTGAAAATGTCCAAATTGGGCCGAATTAGCCATTGTCCCTCCCTGGTGTCATGTGACTTGTTAGTGTTACAAGGTCTCAGGTGTGAATGGGGAGCAGGTCTGTTAAATTTGGTGTCATCGCTCTCACACTCCCTCATACTGGTCACTGGAAATTCAACATGGCACCTCATGGCAAAGAACTCTGAGGATCTGAAAAAAAATAATTGTTGCTCTAGATAAAGATGGCCTAGGCTATAAGAAGATTGCCAAGACCCTGAAACTGAGCTGCAGCAAGGTGGCCAAGACCATACAGCGGTTTTACAGGACAGGTTCCACTCAGAACAGGCCTCGCCTTGGTCGACCAAAGAAGTTGAGTGCACGTGATCAGCGTCATGTGATCAGCATCATATCCACACGAAATATTGACACTTTGGGCCCAATTTGGACATTTTCACTTAGGGGTGTATTCACTTTTGTTGCCAGAGGTTGAGACAGTAATGGTTGTGTGTTATTTTGAGGGGACACCAAATTTACTGTTATAAAAGCTTTACAATCACTACTTTATATTGTACCAAAGTGTAATTTATTCAGTATTGTCACAAACAGATATACTCATATTTACAAAAATGTGAGATACTGTATGTGCCCACCGTCAGATGTGTGATTATGACCTGGTGTTCACTTCCTTTTCCACTTTTACATAAATCCATTTGATGTGATTAAAATTCCAGTCTCCTGTGGGTCATTTCACCTTCACTGCCGACTGTTCCCAGTCTTTTCTCATACAGGAATGTGACTAAAGTGTCATCTATTCATTCTCTAACAAATGATTTGTCTGACATTTCTTTATACACTGAACAAATATAAACGAAACAACATGTAACATCTTGGTGCTATGTCTCATGAAATATTAAATTATCCCTGAAAATGTCCCTGTGCACAAAGCTTATTTTGCTCAAATTATACATCACTTTCAGTGGACATTTCTCCTTTATGATAATCAATGATTCAGTAAAATTGTTTTTGTTCAGTGTGTGTGTGTTTGCATTATACACACACAGTCGGAAAAAGTCTACACCAAGTTTTATGAACCACCTCCATGGAGAATCAATGTTCTATCATCAGATTTAATACACTGCAGATTTAATCTATCATCAGATCTATAATTTAATACACATCAGAACTCCGTGTGTCAAAATAGTATAAGAATTACTAGATCTCATAAAAAATGGTATGCAAACAATGATATTATCTTTCAATCATGCACATCATAAACAATATCTCATCCATGGACATCTTACAGTTAGCACATTGTTAATGCAACTTTCTTGGTAAGCCAAGGCAACAAAGGTGAATAAATAATTGTACTTAACCAAAATCCCCATCTGATAAGATCTTAACATTTATTAGTCAAAACACTGAAGAACTGGTTCATGTCCTGTCTCCTTTAAAAATTTAATTAGATCGTCTGGCTTCAGTCCCATCGTGGCTGCATTTGTCATTGGATGGAAGTAAACGAGCTCATGGCCTCCATTAACCAGGTCGCTGTCAAGGACCACATTTACCATATTGTCTTTGTCACAGAAGAGTGCCAGGGCTGTAGCACAGCCTTGGCTCACCTTCAGCTTATCCACCATGGCTGCCTCTTCAGCAAAGCGTAGGTTGCCACTGCCCAAACCTAGTTTCTTAGCCAGGTCGTTGAGGTTGACCACACGGTCATGGCGGACAGACACTAGCCACAGGCCCTTTTTTTTCTTGTCTTTCAGGAAGAGGTTCTTTGTGACTGCCCCACTGAGACCTTGTAGGTGCGGCATCATCTCTTCCACAGTGAATACCTATGAGAGGCAAAAAATAATTGCAGTTGTCAAATGTATACATTCAGTTTATGTACACACATTTATTAACAGCCCTCCTATGCTCCCTTGAAGGGTGTAAATGTTAAACACATAAAATGTTGGCGTGAATAATTTTGGTTTGGAATTACATTTGACATCACCTTCATTCACAACCAGAATCGAAATGAGGTAGTGTGCCTCAGGTAATTTTAGGGGCATATCACCTGCACTGATCTATGGTTCGCTTCAATGGGCAACAATCGGTAGGTTGACATTTCTTAAAACATTGGATTTTTCAAATGGCTAATAATTCACGATGGATCACCATGCTATTGCTTGTCCTGCAACGTGTCACCAAATATTGGTGCGAATCAGCTGTGAAGCGGGAATCTAGAAAAGGTGGTCATAGCCT
Source organism: Esox lucius (assembly GCF_011004845.1). Classification (NCBI taxonomy): domain Eukaryota; kingdom Metazoa; phylum Chordata; class Actinopteri; order Esociformes; family Esocidae; genus Esox; species Esox lucius. Next base: position 14,294,334 of record NC_047574.1, on the reverse strand, counting down.
TATACGAGCTGTACTATAAAACGCATATTATGAAGCAACTTTATTCGTCCTACAATCCTATCGTTTCCTTAATTAGGTAAATAGTCAACTCTCCTAATATGGTCCACCGTGTCGGTATTATATTCTATATTTGGGAAGGTAGTGTATTGAGATTCACCTGATGAGAGTCTCGACCTAATATCGGTACAGCCCCACACTCCTCCCACTCACAGTTGACAGTGGAAATGACGACATGGTGCATTAACTATATGCATCCGGTCGGCTAGCAGTTCCCTGTTTTAACTGTGATATCACCTGCTCGCCATGTTTAGATTAACCTGCATAAAAAATGGAAGTTCTGTACAGATTGAATAATATTCTCAGGTGGCATCTACTATGCTATTCATTTCAACCGTAGGTGAGGGGTCTTTAGAGTAATCTGCAGAAATCTAACAAACAATATAGCTAAAACAACATTTATAAAGTTGTATAGAGTTCCGTCATGCGCAATCACAGTTACATTTTCTGTCCTACCTGAAACATTCTACACATCGAATAAGCACAAACTAGTTCAAAGATTGACTATAGATAAAGTGAATGTGTGCCAGCCTTAACAACATCTGGTATATAGGTACACGGTCATCGTGCGACACTTAGTGGTGCTAAGCATGTAACACAGAAAACACGTATACAATCTTTTTCAAACGGTAATCTATGTGGAATTATGCATTAACTACTTAATCCAGTACATTACACCACTGTAGTATTGTGTTGTAGGAAATACTGGTCACAACTCGCAGTCACACGGAATGCTAGCTAATAAATGTACAGTTAAGCGACTTACCGGTGGATGGTCCACGCAGACAGTCTGAATATTCAGACTTTCCAAATACTTTTCCAACTCACATCGTAACTCGTGTATTGCCATTTTAATTATTTTTGAGAACTATACACGTTTTATTAAACAAATCTCAACACTTCCACATCCATACAGTTCCGTCTAAACCAACAACACGAGTATCACATTCAACTGCCGGAACTTAAAAATTCCCGAATGCCCAAAACGGTTTTTACGCAACGTCTCTACCGCTGCAACAAAACGCTTGCTTTACGTCAGTCTGTTACATCGGTATGACCGTGGGGTAGTTAGCATGGACTTGTTCATTATAGTTCCTGCCACATCAATTGGTTTTAGGTCAATTTTTTTGCCATGATGAAGACTTGGGTGTGTATATGGGGTCATTGTCATGCTGCATGATATAGGCTTAGTGTCAATATTTAACGGATTACTTTACATTCTTTAGAATTTTATTTCCTTAAATTACAGTGATTTTTCCATGTCCCAAGGCAGAAAGCATCCTCAGAATACTAGTGATGGGTCGTTCGCGAACTGTTCGTTCTTTTTGAACGAATCTTTTTGGTTAATTGTGATGCATGGTTCATCTCGAGATTCTAAGTAGGATCTTCGAATCTCGTTCATCGAAAGGAACGATGAACCATGATGCATGTCGATGATTCTAAATGTTCCAAAGTAAGAAACGTCAGCTAAAATAAATATGACAGTATGCTGTTATTCAGCTGCGATCATGTTTTTGTCACGTTCCTGGCCGTTGTTTCATTTATTAAATGTCCTCCGTTCTCCCTGCGCTTGTGTCCTATCCAACATCGTGACAGTTTTGTACAATAATTAACGCCCCCTGGCCTGCAGTCACAACTTTTTTTTGTATCTTCTAATAACACACAATGAACATGGTTTGTTGATGGCTGTAAACAATGATATGGTGTAGCATTTACTCTTAGATAGCAATAACAGTGGGACTACGGTTGCTTCCTAGTCCCAGCTTTATAACAAGTGTATCCCGACTTTTAGACGATGGTTTGAGGGTTGGTGGGGGAGGCTGACCCAAATGAATGAAACTAGTCGAGAGATTCGTTCTTATTACGGAACGATTCGAAAAGACCCAGTTTAGTAAAAGGAGTCGAACTTCCCATCACTACAAAACACTAGTATACTTTACCGCTGATATGGGGATCAATGCAGAAAATGAAATACTTCTGTTCATTTTACTAAATAAGCATCGGGAAATGTGTCAAAAATTTCTCCAACAAAAATTAACCAGCATTACACCTGAGCTAATAAAAGTTATAAAATCAAACAGTAACACTTAAGAGCTATCAAACTTTTATAGCATGTTATTCCCACTAATACTAATTGCTTTAACTTTTAGGACCAAAACATCAACAAGCACAGTGAACACTATTTAACATTCAATTAAAGGCAAAATGTCTAAAAACCCAGTTTTCCCAGTTTGGGGCCCAATAACAAATAACCCTCTGCAAACAGATTGGTTTCATTACCGATTTCATTCAGTGTCTGTTTAAAGAATCAAGTCAGTGATTGGTGGTGAAAACATTTTATTTACTCCAGTCCATTTGTTTACTTGTCCTCAGGTTTGTTGAAGCAGTAAGTGAGGCAGCACTTGCCACAATAGTGCCTATCAAAGTGGCTGGCCATGAACACACCAGCACCACACTCATCAGCTGGGCACTCGCGACGCAGACGGTGGATCTTGCCATTTTCATCAACCTGAGGAGACACCATGGAGGCCATAAGTACATAAATAAAAAACACTAATAAGTGGGACACAGCAAATATTCTGCAACTATTTTAAGCTCTGACAGGCCTCATTGATGAGGAATTCTTGATAGCATAGACAAGTCTGAATATTAATTTAAATCACCAGCCAATATTGAGCATTGTTTTTAGACAAGTTCTGGTGGGACATCCCAAATTTAACTCTGCTTAGAAACATTAACAGACAATTCTAATCTACTAAATCCATTCAATTAAGTCAGTGATAAATGGGTAAAGGTGCGATCTACCTTATAGTACTTCAGCACTGCAAGCTTGACCTTCTTCCTCTTGTGCTTGTTCTTCTTGGGAGTGGTGTAGGACTTCTTCTTCCTCTTCTTGGCACCCCCACGCAGTCTCAGCACTAAGTGCAGAGTGGACTCCTATAGGGATGGAGAAAAATAAAACTTGAGCATGGCAAATTAAATTGTTTAGGCTGTATTAAAATGTACTCCGAGCACTTGAATAAATGTTTCACTTTTATGCGAAGTTCATCAGTGTTCCCTTTGAGTAGCAATGGTTCACGGCTGCTAAAGCACAACATTCAATTTTGAAAAAAGGACCATGCAGACATAACGGGGACACTGCTCAGTAAATGGCTAATGCAGGAGTGGGAAAAGTTTTCCTTAAGGGTCTTTTTTTTTTTTTTTAAATGTACAATTTGTGAAAATCAATGGGATTAAGTTTCACAATCAGTCATGCTTTCAAACTAGCTGTAGATGTATAAGAGCGTTTAGCCCAAATAATATTATGACTATATTGCCCACTCCTGGTGAGTTAGGAAAACTTACTAGCATTAGAGCCAAAACTATTTGAGTCAGAACATCTTATTCAGGAAGATGTTACTAGATGGTAGTATATGCTAGATGCTACCATCTAGTAGACCGTACAGGACAATCAGTAAAGACACCTGGGGGGAAATCTACCCATAGACAAGAAACACTTCCCAGTTCCATGTACAGGACAGCCCACACTGCCATGTGAACACTGGTCACAATCCATCTTCTCTAAATAAGATTGTTAACAACAGTCAAATTAACCAACTGTATTCCAACAGTGTTTTAACTCACTTTCTGAATGTTGTAGTCAGACAGTGTGCGTCCATCCTCCAGCTGTTTACCGGCGAAGATCAACCTCTGCTGATCAGGAGGAATACCTGGAGGAAGAAATGGCCATGTTGAGTTCAGCTTTTCTGGAAGGCACTTAATGTCAATGTAATTCTATTACTCAAAGCCTGACAAATACACGGCTATTGTTTACCTTCTTTGTCTTGGATCTTAGCCTTGACATTTTCAATGGTATCTGAAGGCTCAACCTGCAAATAAATTAAACCGGTCAGTAAAACATTAGCGCTAGCAATTTGACTAGCAAGATGAAGATAACAGTTAAGACAACATATACAAGCAGTTGATGAACTGCATAACAGCTAAATGTAAAGAAATAATACGTTATTAAAATTAGATGGATAATATAGCTAGCCCAACGGACCAGTTCATTTACACGTGTACATGACATGGGTCCATGCCATCAAGATGCATAGGTATAACCACTTAGCATAATTAGCAGGCCAGAAAAGACCAGACGGAAAGCAATCAGTTACTAACAGCTAAATAACGCTTCCCGCGCCTGTTAATAAACATACACTAGTGCTTAGGGTAATAATACCCAGCACCACTGCAACGTGTTGAGTTTTTTTATTAGTTACCGAACTTGCTTTCTAAACCCATGCGCCGCTACTTGCGGTAGGGAACACAGACAGCATCACAAGAACACACCTCGAGGGTTATAGTCTTCCCCGTAAGGGTTTTGACGAAAATCTGCATCTTGGCGTTCAATCCACCTGCACAAAAAAAGTCTGAGTTTTATTTATGATTATATCTGCCAAAATATAATATATAACGTCATTATTAAGGTGAATAATTGCGTATAACAGAGAGCACGATCTTACCACAGTACCCCTGCTAATGGCGGATCATGAGAAGAGGGCTTTCCTAGCGTGCGACGGGGTTTTCTGGGCTAGTCTGCAGGGAGTAGTGGTCAAATACATGCCTGCTCAAAATACCCCTCCGTTGAAATAATTTACACCAATCATTGTATCATGTATTTATTGTTCTGTTTTCTTCCAAAATATATTTAATTATTTTTTATAGTTTTTAGATATCCGGTAATACAGAGCATTGAGGCAAAGTGTTGGCATACAATAATAGGGGAGTTGACGATCTTGGGACTGTGCATTCCCTGCATAGGCTGTCTTAAAATGTCCATAGCAACCTTCCTGTTTTAGCTAACTTGTTGTGGTCACGTCTCTACAACATGTCTGGATTGGATGATTGAAATTATGTTCTATGCAAGGAAAGTGAAAACCAAACAAAAGCATGTTTGGAGCTGAAAACGTTATCACAGAATCTGAAAAAATGACACCAATCAAATCTGCCAGAGACAGAGCTTTCTTAGAATCTCTTGGTGAATACATTCAACGTGAGAAGGAACGTCTGATGTGTCCAGTTGAGGGGCCTGATGAGCAACGTTACATCATTTACAGCTCTGCATTTGATAAGGTATGAAAATACAGCACCATATCTTCTTTGAACAATAAGGCACATATTCATCCTCCTACACATAGAACCTTATCAGATAGCAGAGGGTTGTAGCCTTGTATGTACATATCTCTTGCTTGTTTGATTTTTCCAGGTAATTGAGTATTCAACTGCATACAAAACACTCCTCACTGCCATCAAAAAAGAGTATGATGATTTCATTTGTGCCATAAAAAAGACTGACCGTGATGCCAAGCTGGTGCATGGGAAGCTAAAGGCAATGTTGGCCCAGCCCACCTCGCTTATGTACTGTCAAAGAAGAGCTGTCCAGCTTCAGGAAAGGCAAGAGAGTCAACTTCAATCTTTCAACATAGACACAATGCAGCCCCAAAGTAAAGCCCTAACAATATCTCTCTTTTCAGGATTGCCATAATTCAGAGAGACACTGCAGCGTTGCAAGCTGAGCTCAAGAGACTACAGGATTCGAGAAGAGACAAGAGATCATCATTGCATCAGGAGACCTCTGACTGCAAGACACGATGGCCTGTTGGGCAAATTCCAGGCATGGTCCTCCCCTACTGATCTTATGTTCCTGTTTTTGTACAAATAGTTTATTATAATGTATGATGGTAGTATATAATTTATTATCTGTGCTTAAATATTTTCTTCAGGTCTGACATTTGATGAGTCAATGAACCCAGCAGCTCTGGCGAAGCATTTAGAATACCTTGAGCGGAAACGAGCTAGCCTGCAGATTAAGAGGAAGAGCCAGTATGTGTCTGTTTCTGTCAAGGCTGATTTGGACAACAAAATGTGTTTTGCCATGGACCAGAGGGATGAGCTGGCAGTAGAGAATGAGAGACTCCAACTGCGGTGGGTCTTACTTTGCTCAAGGTTCACTGGCACAACTTATAATAGAAAACCAGTGAAGAGGCCTATATTGCTGTTGCTTAAGTCATCTGTTCCACTGGTTTTCTAGATACAAACAGATGACGTTTTTGAATGACTCCCTCATTTCCTGGGAACAGACAAGATGCAAAGTCCCCCTGCTTGACTTCCTCACTTCAAAATTGAAAAGTATATTTCATCTCAAAGGTATTTTACACTTCTTAAGCACATGGTGTATGTTATTGCTGTTAGTATAGTGCTTTCATTATGATCATCATGATAACATTGGCCTTTAACCTAAAATATATGAGAGCTTTTCATATATCTTTTACAATTATTTCCATGATTGATTTTTCGTTCTAGTGAGTGACACTGATTTTCCTGGCATAAGTGCAGCTGTGTTTGAAGAAGATGATCCCAGCAAAGTCAATGAATCTGAGCTCTTGGTGGATTACGTTGAAAGGTACTTCTGTTATTTTGTGATTTCTAGTGCTATACTCAGACTGAATGCGTATGTACAGATCATTCTAGTCCTATACTCAGACTGAATGCGTATGTACAGATCATTCTAGTCCTATACTCAGACTGAATGCGTATGTACAGATCATTCTAGTCCTATACTCAGACTGAATGCGTATGTACTGATCATTCTAGTCCTATACTCAGACTGAATGCGTATGTACAGATCATTCTTTTTTGCATTCTGTTTTTTTCTCCCTGCAGATTCATTGACCTATTTGAGGGAGGTGAATATGAGGCAGCAGCTTTCCATGCTGCCAAATCCCCGCATGGAGTATTGAGAAATATGGAGACAATGGAAAGGTTCAGAGGTGGACATCATCTATTTTACACAGTGGTCATAGTTTGTAGTGGTCCCTGTACACTCATAGCGTTGTGAAGTCTGAACCATAAAGTGATGGCATCCTATTAGACAGACATTACACTTGTACTTAAAATCTGTGATGCCTGTCTCCACACTCTAGCGGTAACAGTGTGTCCAGGCCAGGGGGAGCTACCCCCTCTACTCCTCTTCTTCCAGGCCCTCATGATTTCAGTGCATGCTGGGAAACAGCTGCCTGGGGAGATGCTGTCGGTGGAGGCTGTCCGGTGTGCCGTGCAGTACAACTGTTTAGAGCTGGTCACGTACTGGGTAACCCAGAAGAGGTCAGCATTTCATTAAAATATGATTGTCATGTAAAAATGTGATTGTGAAATAAGATTATTATGAGTCTCTTTGGTGTGTGCAGTGATACAGCTGGCCATGGCTATTGCATAATCCAGAGGAAAACAGTATTAGTAATATATATATATATGGACGTTAAAGTGTTAGAGTTCGAAGCTTGGTGTTTCTCCATAACCATCTCAGGCTAACGTACAGCGAGGCTCTGGGGGATGTGATCAGTGAGCGTGGCGGCGTAAAGCTGCCGACGTCCGACACGTGTCTTGCCCTTGCCCATATCATCTACAAGGCCTGCGGTGTGCTCAGGAAAGTCGCACTGTGCTTGTGCAAAAGAGGCATGACCAGCAGTGCCGTTGAGTGCATCTATCAGAACAAAGGCTTTACTGCAGGTAGGGAAACATTCTCATTTACAGGTATAATTCCCACACATCCTGTGTAGCATACAGTTCAGGGGACTCGGATGTGTTTCTGTGTTTGTGTGCAGACGACTGTCTGTTTGTGCTGAGGGCCAGTCCCAGTCTGGCCCTGCTCCAGGCATTGACTCAGCAGTATCAGGGACAGAATGCACTGCTTTCTGTGGGCTTTGCCTGTCATGCTCTGCTGAACTCTGACCTGGAAGACCTGGCCCTGCAGATGGTGGAGAATATACATTCAAGTGGACAGGGTAAGTAGTCGACACCCTTAAATAAGCACGGACACACGCATTAGCTGTGCTTGCTCGGGAAGTACACAGCCGAGCTTACCTGCGTTGCTGTTTTTCAGGTGCTTTGGAGAAGGTGATCCTGGATGATGCTGGATGTTCTGCGGAGAACTGGGTTGAGGTAGCGGGTCGCTGTGGGCAGAGGAAGAAACCTTTGCTAGCCCAGGAAATCTGCTCCATCCTGCTTTCTAAGACAGGGGCAAGCCTGTCCCCAAGCATATAGAGATGCCAGCTGGTGTAGCACATGTTCATGTGAAGATACAGTCACAAGAGGGCGCCCATGGGACAGATCCTTACCATCAGTCCAATACAGGCCTCCCACCCAGACCGGCCCAGTCATAACACACTGCATCATGCTGCTCATTGATCACAGACAGAAAATTTTACTTTGATTGCTGTCGTTGTGTCAAGTTCTCTATTATAAGCACTTATATGTTGTTAAATATATCTTGAACAGCGCCACACATCAACTAATAGTAGGTTTGTCAGGTAATCTTCAATATAATGTACTTTAAAGACGACTTATCATTTCAAACAGTTCAAGCCTTATATTACAAAATTGTTGCTACGTGTTTAGATTTAGATCAAAGGGGACTCTGACATCCCAAATAATTATTGACAAGCTCTGCAGACTATTGAATTTCTCTTTGGTAATTTCCTGGCTCCAGAAATCCACTGATGCTCATATTAGTCATCTTTCCCACAGAGATAAGACCTGATGGCTGCTCCCTGAGAGGTGTGTTATTATGTCACCATAAATACATGGTCACAATAGCAGATAGACTGGCAGCACAGTGGCCTACCTCTGACAGAGTGGGCCCATTGTCCCAGGGCATGACCAGGCTCAGTCACCCAGCCATGTTAGAACGAATTAAGCTTCCGCACAGCACAAACAACACCCATCAATAAACACAGCCTTCAGTTTCCCAGGCCACCGCCTAAGAAACACCAAGATACACTGGGCTGACTGTGCTTACGATCCCCACAGTAAATCAATTCTGCTCATGTCTGTTGGCGCATCGCTGGGTGTGTCTGTTTCATCCGCTAATGGGTTATAAATGGACTTGTGTGGTAGATGTCCTTGAATTTCATACTTATTCATACCCAGAGAGGATCCATTGTGGTATTGAAAACGCCTCTCATACAGACTTTGATTAGTATTTGCTAAAAGAAAAAAGTGTTGTGATTATCAATATAATTTATGCTGGTCACTCTCCAGGCACCAGAGCAGTTTGACCTTAACAATCCGTGCTGTTAGCCTTTTAAACATCAATAATTATAATGTTACAACAAAGACGCTAAGACCGTGTCAGACCGCAGACTGCGGGGGTGGCTGGTATCCAATGGAGACATTCTGCCGCCGAGGTTCAGGGAGAAAAAAGAGGGGGCTGGCAATAAGTAAATTAAGATGGAGAGAAAGATTCAGATATGGCATCCCTATTTAGTGAGAGTAACGAGCGGAGAGAAAAATACAGATCAAGAAAGAGAGGAACAAAGAGAGGGAGACTGAAAGGCAGGAAATGCTGGTGATAATGCTGAATCAGAGCCGCATGGCTCCACCCCTGCTGCTGTTATTGATCCCCTGCAGTAAGAAGAGCTGGATCTGGCCTGGCCTGCAGATGGCCCCACCGCTGACGCTGCGCCCAAGTCACCCTAGAGCTCTGCTTCCTCACCCGTGCCTAGTGTCCTGCCCTGTTGCCTACCTCAGCCGGGGTTTTCTGTGTCATGGGGTGTTGTATAACATGACAAGATACACAAGCATAAAACCAGCGCAGTCAGAAGAGGAAGGGACAGGCAAACGGGTCATAGGGGACATCATTCATAATGTAATGTAATGTATATACAGTGCTTAAGTGTGTTTGTTTGTCAATAGGCAAATACAGATGTAGATTTGATCCCACCCCTGAGCTTCTTTAAACCCCTCCCACCCATCTCTGTAGACCCTCTTATGGTTGTCCAATGCCGTATATTGCATTTGTCAACTATGCTCAGATTTTTTTTTACATGGAACTCAAACCTTTCTAATTGCATATTATAAATAGATTATTATGTTGATTTAGACTTGCCCACTGACTTTAGATGTATCTGTGCAAGCAGCCTGGATTTTACTATCCGAAGTCGATTTCTAGATTGCAAAAACAATGTAACCATTCTGATTGTTCCTGGAAACTGATGGGTTGTGTAATAGCCAGAACAGACTTGGATAACAAAGTGTTAGGGACACTTATCATTGGATTTGATCTTTAGTTAGGGAAGTACACAGCAGACACAGAGCAGTTAAGGATTCCAGTTTGAATCAAACATGACATTCCAAGCATTTCAGTGGAACAGCTCTTTAACCAGGGACATTCATCTCATTTTAACAGTTGAGTGGTGTTATTTTGCCTTCATATTATGGAAATATTATAAAAGAGAGGAAGATCATGTACATTTGACTGGACTGGGCCTTTAAAGAAATTGTTCCCTGCACCAGCCAGCCTGTCAGAACCTGTCAGGCTTTTACATCTGTATATTCCAGCTCCAGCGTGTTTCTTGTCTACTAGAGTGTGGCACAGATATGGGCCATCTCCCCAGCCTGGGCTGTTTATGTGAATAGACAGCCATGTGTAGCACACAGCCTCTGGTCAAGATAGAGCTCAGTGCAGTAGTGAATGAGGGCAGGCGTTCCTCATTTCTCACATTCTTTTGTCCAGACAGTGTAAGCAGCGGTGTGACTTACTTTTATGCCTTTTTGAAATAGTTTGATTCTTCTTTAATGGTATTGCTAGTGGAATGAGGTTACGGTTTTAAAAAGAATATGGTCGGGAAAAATAGCTGCGTCAAGCCTATTATTTCTTAACTGTGACATGACCGTGTTGCACATTTGTACGTGGGAAGATTAATCTCTGGATTACACAGTGCTTCGCACTTCCTATTGTTGCTTCCTGGGTTGACTGTGTATATTTAGCTCTGTTGTAGTGCCTTGTCCAGTTTGTTGATATTTCCATGGATTAAAGCAGTGCCACATTAGGTTTGCAGCAGGAATGGAAAATTCTTCATTGATTTCCAGTATGACAGATGGGGCAGAGGGACTGCTTTGTTGTGCAGCTGTCTTCAGTAAATTGGGACCAAATATCTACTCTGCAGGGTTGGTGTATGTGCAACACAGCAAATAGATTAGGGTCAGAAATACTTGTCTCAAATAAAACAAGATAAACCTTTGTGTCAGGATCAATAACGAATGTCAAATTCTGCGGCACCAGTGATGAGACTCTCTTTAAATGTTGTTCAGAATGTTACATTTACAGTTCAGCAAAGTTCTTGGATCTTATTGTGCGTTTAACACCTGAAACATGACCGTTCTCTGTCAGAAAAATAAGGCTGGGTGTTTGTCATAAAAACCAAAACACGATCTACTTTGTAATTACATTGTGGGTTTAATCTCAAGGGAATGGCATCCAATCCAGCCTGTGTTATGGAATTAAAATGCCCGTAGGCTTCAAAGACAAATCATGAAAAAAATTTGCAAAGGCTTTTGCCATTTCTACAAAATTAACACTGAACTGGAGAAACTGCTTTTAATAAGTCATAATAAATGCAATTAAGTAGGGAAAACTCATTTATGATCGTAATTATACTTTGCAGTATTCTTTGTTTTGAGTCCCAGAGGAGAGGCGCTTGTTGTGTTTTTTCAGGAATGTTACATAAGTGTTTCCTCTTTCACTTAATGGTGCTGTAAATTCCGGTGGCCTTCTCCTGTAAAAAAACAAGAACAGGATGCTTTTAGGACAGTATATGGATGCATAGTAACATTATACAGTAGTTGGAGGTTCCACCCTGGGGGGAACTTCTGTTTTTTTGGGGCGTATTTACAGTGCATTCGAAATATTAAGCCTTAACTTTTTACACATTGTGTTACATTACAACGTTCTTCTAAAATTGATAAAATCAATCAATTGAAAATAGATTATTTTACTCATCAATCTACACACAATACCCCTTAATGACAAAGTAAAAATAGGTTTTTAGAACTTTTCACATTTGCATACGTTTTCATGCCCTTTTGATCAGTACTTTCTGAAAGCACCCTTGGCAGTGAAAACAGCCTTGAGTCGTCTAGGGAATGACGGTACAAGCTTGGCACACCTGTATTTAGGGAATTTCTTGCGTTCTTCTCTGCAGATACTCACAAGCTCTGTCAGGTTTGATGGGGACTGTCGCAGCACAGCCATTATCGGGTCTCTCCAGTGATTTTGCATTGTGTCCGGGCACTGGCTTGGCTAGTTGACATGGCTGTGTGCTTAGGGTTGTTGTCCTGTTGGAACAACGACTTGTCTGCACTTAGCTCCCGGTCATCTTTCCCCTGATACTGACTGGCCTACCTATGCCGCTGTGGCGATGATATTGGCCAGGTGGTGAGCCGTGCCTGGTTTCTTCAAGACATGACTCATTTAGGCCAAAGAGTTGGTTTCATCTGCCCAGAGAATCTTGTTTCTCTTGGTCTGAAAGTCCTTTAGGTGCCTATTGGCAAACTCCATGCGGGCTGTCGTGCCATTTACTGAGCAGTCGCATCCATCTGGCCACTCTACCATAAAGGTTTGATTGAATTTCCCTACTTAAGTGCTGCTGAGTTGGACAAAATCACATCTTGGAAGGATGGTTAAGGATCTCAAGGATAATCAGCGAAAACAGGATACACCTGAGCTCAGTTTTATGTGTCATATACAGTATCTCACAGAAGTGAGTACACCCCTCACATTTTTGCAAATATTTGAGTATATCTTTTCATGTGACAACAATGAAGAAATTACACTTTGCTACAATGTAAAATGTAGTGAGTGTATAACAGTGTAAATTTGCTTTCCCCTCAAAATAACTCGACACACAGCCATTTATGTCTAAATTGCTGGCAACAAAAGTGAGTACACCCCTAAGTGAAAATGTCCAAATTGGGCCCAATTAGCCATTTTCCCTCCCCGGTGTCATGTGACTCGTTAGTGTTGCAAGGTCTCAGGTGTGAATGGGGAGCAGGTGTGTTAGATTTGGTGTTATCGCTCGCACACTCCCTCATACTGGTCACTGGAAGTTCAACATGGCACCGCATGGCAAAGAACTCTCTGAGGATCTGAAAAAAAGAATTGTTGCTCTAAATAAATATGGCCTAGGCTATAAGAAGATTACCAAGACCCTCAAACTGAGCTGCAGCAGGGTGGCCAAGACCATACAGCGGTTTAACAGGACAGGTTCCACTCAGAACAGGCCTCGTCATGGTCGACCCATAGACTGTATATATAATGGACGACGCCCTTTCGCTCTTTTCCATTGGTGAAAAATGAAGCCACCAGTGTCCTGATACGGCGCTGACATCTTGGACTTGCGTCTGCGCAGATAGCGATCTTGGGACCAGTTCTGCGCAGTAGTTATGCGCAGTAGCGAGAAGGAAGTAAAGCCCTAAAGCCGCGAAATCAACGGCCCCACCCCTGTGCCCCGCCCTCACTCTCCCTTGCAGAATGCGCATACCGTAATCAATCGCAAGTCCAAGTACAGTACAACCTTTGCTTGTTAAACCTAGACGATATGTTATAGCCTAACTTACATCATGTTTAACCTTAATTTAGAATAGGCATAATACAAAAATAATTGGTAACTTCTAGCTAACGATCACCTGCTAGCTATTAACATGGCTATTAACGAGGCTTGTTGTCTTTTAGCTAACGTTAGCTAGCCCATTACATTTATTTACTAATTAAATAGCTTATAAATTTAACTTACCGAAAAAAATTCAAAGATCGATTGGAAATGCCAGATCGGTTAGCACAATGTACTGCAGAACAACCCATTATGTCCGTGTGAAATTATAGAAATTTAGAGATTAAATGTAAAGTTCCAATCTCCTCAGTCCTCCGAAGATTCAGTGGCTCCTCGGCTCAGATAGCTGTCAATCACAGCTGTGAATCACGACGTCACACCACCGTTTTTAGAGCATTAAATAACTAACTAAAAACAAACTTATTTTAAAAACAAACTCTTGAATTTACATTAGGGTGATACAAACTACAGTAAATGACAGAAACCAGCTTCGGAAAAAATATATTTGAAGGGTAATTTAATTGTTTAGTTGGTCTCGCGTCCCATTGAATAACATGGGGAGGGCGGGATTTATGACCTATACTGGGACCACTCACCAGGGGGCGATCGAGACGTTTTGGCTTCACTTTTCAGGGCTTGTGCGGCACGCTTGGGTTGACCAAAGAAGCTGAGTGCACGTGCTCAGCGTCATATCCAGAGGTTGTCTTTGGGAAATAGACATATGAGTGCTGCCAGCATTGCTGCAGAGGTTGAAGGGGTGGGGGGTCAGCCTGTCAGTGTCAGACCATAAGCCGCACACCGCATCAAATTGGTCTGCATGGCTGTCTTCCCAGAAGGAAGCCTCTTCTAAAGATTATACACAAGAAAGGCCGCAAACAGTTTGCTGAAGACAAGCAGACTAAGGACATGGATTACTGGAACCATGTCCTGTGGTCTGATGAGACCAAGATAAACGTATTTGGTTCAGAGGGTGTCAAGCGTGTGTGGCGGCAACCAGGTGAGGAGTACAAAGACAAGTGTGTCTTGCCTACAGTCAAGCATGGTGGTGGGAGTGTCATGGTCTGGGGCTGCATGGGTGCTCAGTTCATTGAGGGAACCATGAATGCCAACATGTACTGTGACATACTGAAGCAGAGCATGATCCCCTCCCTTTGGAGACTGGCCGCAGGGCAGTATTCCAACATGGTAACGACCCCAAACACACCTCCAAGAAGACCACTGCCTTGCTAAAGAAGCTGAGGGTAAAGGTGATGGACTGACTAAGTATGTCTCCAGACCTAAACGCTATTAAGCATTGGGAGGGCATCCACAAACGGAAGGTGGAGGAGCGCAAGGTCTCTAACATCCACCAGCTCCATGATGTCATCATGGAGGAGTGGAAGAGGACTCCAGTGGCAACCTGTGAAGCTCTGGTGAACTCTGTGCCCAAGAGGGTTATGGCAGTGCTGGAAAACAATGGTGGCCACACAAAATATTTGGGCCCAATTTGTAAATTTTCACTTAGGGGTGTACTCACTTTTGTTGCCAGCGGTATAGACATTAATGGCTGTGTGTTGAGTTATTTTGAGGGGACAGAACATTTACATTCACTGTTATACAAGCTGTACACTCACTACTTTACATTGTAGCAAAGTGTCATTTCTTCAGTGTTGTCACATGAAAAGATATAATCAAATATTTAGAAAAATGTGAGAGGTGTACTCACTTTTGTGGGATATATGTCATTGTCGTTAATCAGCCTGAGCTGACCTTTAAATTCATGATTTTCTTAAAAGAAAAAAATCTGTGATCAAGAAATAATATAGATTTTGATAATATAGACACCATTATTTGCATTAGTTACTTTGAGCTCCTTCCCTTGCCACGATGACTCTCTTAGTCTTCTCCAAAAATGTTTGATGAGGTGGGAGAATGAGGTGTATTCGAATTCCTCGAATACAGAAATGCTCCAGATCCTTCAGAGTCCTAAATTCTCACTTGTGGATTCTCAACCTCAGCTCTCCCCATGTGGAATTTAGGTCAGTGGACTGTGATGGCAATTGCAAAAGTTTAATCCTGTGGTCAGTGAACCAGTTTAGGTGGATTTGAAAGTCCTTATCCTGCTGGAAGATCCAACAACGACCCAGTTTTTGCCTCCTGGCAAAAGCAGACATGTTTTGGCCAAAATCTCGCATTTGGGAGTAAAACAGCCCCACAACATCACAGATTAGGTCTTAGGTCTTTTTATGCCAAACTCTCCTCTGGTTTTTGATGCAGAACTGTTCAATTTTAGTCTCAATAGACCATAGAACCTGGTTCCAAACAAAGTTCCTGGTTCCAAACTGACATTCAGCAAAAAGACAGCAGTGGTTTTCCTCTGCCAAACTTTCCATATAGCATCTGTTGGCATGAACATGACTTCTAATTATAGTTTTGGAGACTTGTTGACCCAAAGATGTAATCAACTATTGCAATTCTCCAACTTTGATCCTTCGAGATTTGTTTTAAATACACATGCGTCCTCTTCGAGGCATATTCACATTATTCTTGAGTGTAAGATAAAGCCGAAAAACAACAATGATAATTTTTTTTACGGCCCTTTTAATTCATATTCATCTAGGATGCCAATAATTCTCAAAGGTGCTATGTATTCTCTGGTCTGTGCTGGGTTGGCCTGGTGGGGACTCAGATGGTTGGCAGACTGTTTCATCCTATGACTCAGATGGTTGGCAGACTGTTTCATCGTGTGACTCAGATGGTTGGCAGACTGTTTCATCCTATTACACATTCTTCTTGGCCAGCAGCCGTCTCACTGCAGCAGTCAGAGTTCAAGGAATTATGGCGTTATGGTTATTCTGCATTTTGTTTGGAGAGACGTGTGGGCCAAGAAAAGTATTGTATATTGACGAGGGAATTTAAAGCATTCACCACTGACCATCAGTCCCTTGTTCACACACACACAGACAAACATGTATGCACAAAGACACTGATTATAATCAGCCATCACTTCCTTTTTAATGAACATTCTGTTGCTTCCTGTCTCATGCACTCAGTATTTACTTTACACTTCTAGAGGAAAAACAACAGTATCCATCCTTCTTTGTTGATCTCTCATTAGCTCTTACAGACACAAACATATTCAGTCTCATTGCTGAGAACAGACTAAGAAAACAGCCTAACATCAAATGCAACAACTGGGTCAAATTCATAACTGAAAATGTTCAATGTTCTTCAAATAATACTTTGTTTATTGTGTTCTTTTAATTATTTACAAGATTTTGACAAACTTGAAATTCAGTATTTTAATTGTCAATAAGACAAAACAAACACAGAGGCCATTGAAACAGCTACGATAGAGGAACAGTCCTGGAAGTTCTGATGCAACACCGCTGTGACTGTCATCAGAGTTATTGTGAGAGTAGAACAGGTGGAGTTAATCCGAGTTCTGAACCAAGGAGCCAAACAATGTGGCAAATCCTTCTTGTCCTCCATCCTGAAGTGAAGCCATGCTAAAATGGTCAGGCCACCTTCATCTGACTCATCAATAAAACACAGTGGTGTTACTATACCAATCCACCTGGAGCAGAGCCAGATTATTAAAATGACTATATCATCCGGTACTAGAATGCACCAAAACAATAGTAAAAGTGCCGCACAGTGACCTTTTATCTACCCAAATGCTGTATTTTATATTGATACTATACAACATACAAAATGTCTAATATGCTGTTATATCTCGTTGTGTTCCTAATGTATTGTATATGCTCACTCTGAATTGTTTAAATGATATCTAATTTCCTTTCTCTGTTTTATTTCTGTAATCATCATGTGCAGGCTCTCTGATTACTATCTCTGTATATCCTGGAGGTATGACTAAGCTGTCTGTGCGTCTGCTGGTGACTGATGATTTCACCTCTAAAGCCATTCCAGGCCATATTTAATAACAGCGAGGTAAAAATACTGCAACAAAGATATTCAAAGGCGATGGAGTCACACCAGATAGAAGTAGTTGGAACCTGCCAACATACATCCAACATGCTAAGTGCTAACCAGGCAACACACCACCACCAGGACCTTGGTATCACTGCCGGTAAAGCCAATGTGAACAACATCATGTATGTCCTACTAGACAATCTGTGATTTATGATTGTATCTGACCTATGACATGGTAAATCATTTGCATGAGATCACATCTTGTTCTAGGGACATTGTTCATATTAACATAACCGGAATACAGCCATGGATTTAACAGCCCTTTTAGCTGTAAATGTATCGGCCATTTTAATTGGAAGTTTGCCACCCTAGTCCTGCCTATGCCAGAATATGTTGGATTGAAGGAGGTGCCACATGTCTTCACCATTTAAAACAAAGCCTCAAGTCTAGCCAGGCGTGTGGTGCTGGCACCCCTCTCTCTCACACCTGCTCTGAGGATTAGCCCCTAATGCCGGGGCAATGCCCCTCTTCAGCCTGACCTACTGTGATTGCACATTACCACTTTGGTAGGGTTTTATTTCATTAGGCGGAGTTATATTCAACATTTTTAGTCTGACATATGTAATTGTGTTTGTTTGCCCAGTCTTGAGGCATAGTTACGTAATTCAATTAAATTCTAAATCTGTTCTCTTCAGAGGAACTCCAACTGTAGTTGTAATGTCTTGGTAAAAACAGACTGTATAAATAAATTTTTTCAGGTAATGTCAACCAAATAATTCAGTGTAATTGGTTTGATTCAACATGGAAAACAAAAAATAAGGAAATAGTATTTTTATTCCTAAATCCATTGACACAATGACAATTTACTTGTCAATTTCATGTCTAATTGAAGTTAACAGAAAATGCAGCTGAATATCAATCTGATGTCTTTGATTCAATATAACCACATTCTAAACATGTTATTTTCACTGAATGAGGCATATTTTTATGGGGAAGATTTGATATTTTAGCCTTTTGTTTTGTAATGGAAGGTGACATAAAAGATTCAGGGGTGCATGTACAGTCAAGTGAATGTACAGTATGCATGAGATGACTGGACTTTATGTATATAGTATTAGAAAATGTGAAGTGAATTAAGCACAGAGATACTGCTATTCTGACTCAGACCATGAAGGCATTGTTTGAACATGAGATGCAGCAGTTGATACCCATAGTAATGACTTCACTTCAGTGAGATCATCATGACACCCATCATTTCCCAATCCCAACCTTTGTTGAGGGAAGGTCCTTGTGACCTGGGCCAGGGGGCAGAGAGAATTGGGAGAGACATCACACATGCCACAGATAGTCTAGTGGTTGTTAGATGACAAGGGAAATCATCTGTTTTTGTGCCCTTGAGCAATGCACTTCGCCCTAAGATTGTCTGCTAAATTACTAAAAAGGTCACATTTATGTGAAGTACATAGCAGCTACATTGTTTAAAAAGATACACAATTGATAAGTGTTACATCAACACCACAGCAAGGGGACATAGGTCATGTGACTATAGAACGGTATCCAATTCAATGACAACTCATATGAAGGATTGTAACTACAAAACACATGACACAGGCACAAGACCATTTCTCAACATCCTCTGTTCAACAAGCTCTTTCGAAATAAAGGTCCATATCTGACAGGCAGACATATTTTGATCACTTTTGCCAAACACAAATCTTGCTTCACAGTATAAAAATTAGAAAGGGCCCTCTTGAAAATATGATGTTGTAGCTGGTTGCCTTAAGGATCACTACAGTCAGGTATACCATAGGCCCCTGCTGTAAAAAGAGGTCCCTGTGGCTCAGAATGGGAAATGTCTCTGACAGTCATGAGCTGCAGCTGTGAGACTGATTTTAGAGTAGCCAGCCACACTTGAGAGCTCTAGGAGAGGCATGCAGGCTTTTTCTGGCTCCCTATCTTCTCTACTTTCAGCACCAGGTCTCATTCCTCAGATTTCAGATGCATTGGAAGACTCCTGTATTGCAATCACGCATAGGTTGACACTCCAGAGCGTGGGACTCTGTGCAAAGCATACAGTAGATGTTAAAGGGTGCTTCCAGATGGTGCAACTGTAAAGTCCATGCCTTGCAGTACCACTATATCATTATGTCCTGGAGAACAAACTAGAAATTGGAAGGAGAGAAAAACAGGGATGAACAAATGAAGGCATAGATGTTAAGCTGAACAGTTTTTTAGTTAATTCCTCTTTCTTATTTGACGCAAAAACGGCTTCAGCACATACTATTTCAGCTGCACAGAATAGCCAGCCACCCTGTATCCCACTTCACTTGACTATGAAGCTAGACAGGAGCGGTCCTTGAATGAGACATCAGATACTATTGGAAGTCATGGCGGTGGACCAGTAGAGGACAATATTTCCTCTGGTCTGAAGTTCAAATCCCAATGCCCAACGGCAAGGGATGGGACATTGGCCTGCTCCTTTCTTTATATTTTAATGTCTGTATATTTTAACATTTTGTTTTTAGATGTATTGTGTAATGCATATGCTACTTCATCATTCATTGTATTGTTCTTAGAAAATGAAAGAGATGTCTGGAAGCATCACTGTGAAAACTATTTGAAATAGCGGGCAGGGTGGTTTGAAACATTGAAGCATGCTCTATGTTATACAAAAAGGTTTTTACAAGTGGGAGGCATTGCCATATACTGTACCTAAAAGTCGCAGCAAGGCCAATTATTTCAGACGGAGCATTTTTTCCTGAGGGTTTTTGAATGTGCAGCTGGAGTTAACCTTCAGCCTCACTTTACACACATAAACACACACACAATCATATTAGCAATCCTTAACCTTGTGGAGACACAAAAAGTTATTCCAAGGATATCACCCCGAACTCCGAACCCTAAATTTAACCAAACTTAAAAACCCTTAAAACCCTTTCCCTCATTGTAACTTTTACCCTAAATCTAATACCTAAGTTGGAAATAGCTTTTACTCATACACACAGAAACACTTTAACATGACCTTTCTGGACTAATGTGATTTTGAATTAAAAAACCTATTTCCCACAGCCTTAACCCCTACACTTAAACTCAATAACATATCTTTAAACCTAACTTTAACCCTAAATATAGCCCATAACATTTTCAATATATTTACTCGCACATCCACCCTTGTGAGCTTTCAAAGCAATAGTAACAGGTCAAACTTCATTTTCAGATTTGGATCTGAGATTCCTCAAAGAGGGCGGCAATCATGGCCATGCGGAAGGTGATTTGGAATGTCATGGGGGCGGGGGGTGAGACCTGTTTCATGGCCCTCCAATACCCCTGATTCCCATAGCTGTGAGTGTGTGTAGGGTGCTGCTGCATACCTTTAGTTCGCCAAGGAGATCTAGATTTTGCAGTAATTCAAGAGCTGGCCAACAGGTTAAAGTCACACCCTAAGCACATTGTGAATCCAGTATGTCCCAAATTAGGACATATAACTACAAAAACAACATGGGAATTCCTTGTAAGAAGTAAAATTTATGTCTGAAAATAGCAGCCTAATACTAATGGCGTGTATTTTATATGGTCGGAATCTGTTGCCCAATGAGCTCAACTTTAAATTGTGTTCTCTGTAGAACTCAATGGACACTACTGAACATACAAACTACAGCTCCCTCTCACGAAGGACCTAGACACCAGATTGTTAGATGAAGACCCTATAAAGTCACTTATTTCATAGTCTGTTCTCTTTACTAGTATTATGCATAACAACTATGATTGTGGTGAGGCCACAAAACAAATCTGAATTCTTAATCAGGGGCTACATAAATGGCCATCATTACTTTGTAAGAGAATTAAAATATTTGTATTATTAAAATTAATCCTCTGACATTGTGGTTGCCTCTCTGGTCCTCTAACAAGGATGCCCCTTTTTTGTTCTCATAGAACAATATTTGTTACCCATAGAAATCAAGTTAACATCGTCACCAAGGCAATATTAATGAATTAGACTCTCCTTAGAGATCAAATACAAACAAGTAATTTAAGAACAGGCCAAGCCTTTACTGCAGCCATTTTGAGCTGTTGCTTGTTTTGGGGAGTTTCTGATTTAAGTCTCATTTTCAGTAATGGAAATGCATGTTCAATCATATTTAGATCAGGAGATTGACTAGGCCAGTCTAAAACGTTATATATTATATTATATATATATTATTTTTATTGTACTATAATAATGTGTTTTAATGGAAACACGACTGGCGACTACAATAATGTTCAGCGTATGCTAGCACAAACAAATAATCAGAATGTACCATGCTGATGCGATATATGCACAGGTGGATTTGTCCACACATGGTGGGAGGGGAGAATCGCTGGTCTTGTAAATAGGCCTATTCCAATTTCCGAAATCTTGGAATGGCACATTCTGTGTTGTAACGTTTACTAACACGCTGTTAGGCTGGATTTAATGACAAGTGGTGAGTATACAAGACTCACGACATTAATGCGCACTGTAGAGTACTGTCCATTTTATATTTAAAAAAGTACACGTGAGGTGCTCTGGACAGTCAAGGGCCAATAAAGTCACCCGTACACTATTTAAAAGCAAGAAATGACAGCTCTCGCTCAAGTCAAGCTCTGACTATGGATGCTTCTCAGGCTCAAACATTTTGCGCCGTTAAGCATTTAAATTATTCGTATGTGTTAACACGTTAACTTTTTTAAACCTAATGAATATTACATCTTCAGAAAAGTTCATGCACATGCGTCATGCTTGCAAAGTCATTGCTCTCCTTCCACACCGTCAGATGTCTTAATCCATCGGATTGGTATTCATGTTATTCAAGAGCTGTGTTAATTAATAGAAATTAATGTTAATACTTGTGTGCGTTTTGGTTCTTACTATTGTGAACGGAAAATGTATGTACTCGGTCTGACACTTGTAAATAAAAATAAATAAATATAATATAAGTTTTTATAAATGTACATGAACAGTTTATATTCCTGTCACGCAGTAGCTAACAACTACGTAGCTAAGGCCCCGCCCTCGGGTGAAATGCCGTGTTTCAGGGAGACCCAAACCGTATTCGACTCCTCAATCTATTGGGCGGAGACGGTTTACTTTTGCAATCACCTATTGGTCACATGTTGCATCGCTCAGGGATATTTGGTAGTTATTGGTTCCTGAAATCTGGTTTCTCAATGTTCTGGTTTAGGGCTAGGCTACTTTGGCAAAGCGGCGCACGCGAACTAACCGGTTGTTCCGTGGCAGTGTTCGTGGCAAAATTCTGTAACTTTATTCGGGCCTTAAAACACTGAGGGAGTCGACGGTTTTTTCTTTTTTGTAGGTATTTGGGGATTTGTTCGTGTTGGACATTTTTTTTGGGTACTTGTCTTCCAAAGTATAAACTTTCACATCCGTTTTAAACCGACAAAAGATGGAAGACAGTGAGCAAATAGTGTCTTCCACAACTCACCCCGAAGACGACATGAGCAATTACAGTCAATATGGACATCATTATGGCAACAACGAGGCCACTGCTAAAGTTGACGAAGATGATATTGTAGACTTAGTTGGCGGAGCACATGATGCCATTGAGAGGCACAAGGCTTCATACCCCGAGGAAATAGCAGAATTTACGGATGAGGAAACACAACTAACCACCACGGTGGATGCCACGGAACAACTGACAAACACGGGTGTGAGTCCAGATTCAACTCCATCTGAGGAAGAAGAACAGGAGGTTGCAGACACAATTGTGGTTGCGAAACCTGAGATTCGTAATTCTTTGGATCCAGACTCTTTGTCAGAACTCGTCAGACCGGATCATCCAAAAGCAACTCCACTAGTTGAAGCTGCACCAGTAGAAGCCACACCATTAGTAGAAACCGCACCACCAGCTCCAGTATTAGAAGCACCAGTTCCAGTGGAAGTGTTCCCCGAAGCGATTGCAGCTCCTCTAGCGCCATCCAGTAAGTAGTCAATGATTTACAATGTTTAAACATCCTCGGTTTCTGAATTCAGTCTTTCTCGGCAAAGCATTACGATATATTTATTGTTTGCTAGTTGTCAGATTCCATTTCTGTCACAGTTTACGAACGATACTAACTAGTTATGTGGAATTAGTGCGTCAACATTCTTATATATTTTTAAGCGATAGTTTGTACTGTAGCTAGCTAGCGCTTGTTCATTGTTTCAGACAGCTCGGTGTGGTATTGATTGTTACAATACTCAGTTAGCCAGGTAGAGAGGAGCCTATACTGTGGGTAATCTAGCTTTAATAACGTTGCTGTGAAGTAAGAAAACAGCGTTGCTAATTGTATGTCTAAAAAACAAGTTTTTTAGGTTTGTGAAGATGCGGCCCACCTGTTTTGACAATCCTCAGCAGAACTAGCAAGCTAACGTACGCTTGCAGAATTGCACCACTTAAATTAAAATACTCAATTTAGAATGGATCTGTCGTGCAGCGGTTCTGACATAATTAATTTAAAGCAATAGTCATAAAAAAAAAAAATCGGATGAAGATGGCGACAATGTTATATGAATTCAGTGTCATGCGTGTTTCTCTTTTGTATGGTTTGTGCTAATTTAGCTAGCTTGCTAGCAAGTCTCTGAATCAATCAAGATGACTTGGATTAGTCATAACAAAGGAATCTCACTTAGTAAAAGTGGCCCACGTACACTCCTGTTATTCGCTTTTCTATATATAAGCGTTTTTTTTCTTTAGCTATGCCTTATAAGGGAAAGATTAGGTCTACCAGTTCGTCACCATATTTGTCAAACACATTTTATGTTTTTGCAATCTCCAGTTCGGGGAACATCTTGATTCACATTAGTTGGAAATAATGCAATGTGTTGCTTGCTTAGCTAGTGCCGAATAATTAAAATGTAATTTGGTCTCTCTTTTTGGTAAGAATAGTCTATAACTAGGCTATTCATTTCCAGACATGCGAGGCAGGGCGGGGTTGGGATAGCATTAATACAAAGACCTACGTTAAGTGAAGGTCGGTTCTATCGTTTTCGCACAGGCTTTTCTATTCAGGCTCATTCTTCACATTTTAAAAGGATAGGCATGCTTTATATTCTACATTGGTTCATGCAATAATTTTTGTGGCCCTGCACACAATATATATAAAAAAAAACGTTTAGAAAATGGGCCTTCTGGCTCGGGCGTTGGGTTAGTTAAAAGGGTAATCCACACAGAGAAATAGCATCAATAGGCTGTTAATTTGGTCAAAGCCCGTGTTTTGCCCGATGGGGTAAAATAACATGGAATGGTTTATGGTGGTGATGAAGATATAAAAAATCACCATATTTTAACTTTGTGGTCCATCTGAAATTAGGAAGTTGTGTAGAAAGGTGTCATTACTAGGTCGTTTATAACTGGAGATGAGGAATAAAGCCCTATTGCTCAAAGAAAGAAACCCAATTCACCCAGCTATTTAGAAATCTCTATAAAATTAACATGGTCAGATTCAAAATCCTGAATTGGTCATGCAGAAAGGGTTTCACAACTAACTGTGTGTGTTGCGTATTTGCCCCCCACCAATAAAAAAATAAATAAATCAGTTTATCAACACAGCAGCTTGGATTTGCAGCTTCTAATGCACTAATTCACTTCTGGTTTTTTATTAGCCTACTTATCAACTGGGTGGTTTGAATCCTGAATGCTGATTTGGCTGATAGCCGTTGTATATGAGACTATACCCTCATTGTGACATCACATCACTTCTTACTGCACCAAATGCGTTTGGTAACCCGTTTATAAGAGCAATAAGGCATCTCAAAGGTTTGTGATATATTGTCAATATACCAGAATTAAGCGCTGTCCAGACGCTCTGTGATGTCGTCGCTCTTAGCTGAGGTATATTGGCCGAACACACCCTGTCATACCTTATTGTTTACCCCACAGTATAGTTCAATACCCTTTGCTGATTGGCTAGAATGAGTTATAGAATGAACGTTCATTTACGATATACGAGACACCTAGTCATGATGTTAAATTTACCGAACCGCTGTGTTTTTCCCTTACAAAATTTGCATGCTGACAGAGTTGCCAGGTGTTCGGTTAATTGGACCTCTGTTTCTTAATCATGAGCCAGGCTGACTTTCTAGATGCGCAGTCCACCAATGTGCTGTACTTTAGTGTAGGCCTCCCATTTATAATGTCCCACATTTATTTTCAGTTAGACAGGCAATAGCAGTCCAGTTGTTGCAATTTCCCGTCGTAGGGCAGGTCATTTGCTATGTAAACAAATTTTGTCTATTACTATGTTTAGAATATGAATCTGTGGTAACGAGAGGTTATTCTTGGGGAACAAAAAAGCAGATAACATTAAACATTTGGTTTATGCTTCAGAGCCAGTAAGTTGCTCATCTTTATAGTAGACCATTTATTATCCCGTCGGTATGGGTGCCATTAGTCATGAGATCAGTGTCTGCATATCACACACCATTACCAGAAAGCACATGCTTAATTTCTCTGGTTTTGTCTGACAAAAACTGTGTAGGCATACCTTTATTGCATGGGATACTTTAGATATCAACAATTGAGGCATTTTTGCTGTAACAAAACCTGCCTTTCTTTAATAATTTTCACATTTCTTAGTTTGGGTTGCCACTGGCTTACAATGTACCAGGCTTAATGACACTTAATCAATAAAAATGACAGTGAGACGCCTAACGTCAGGTACAGACTGCTTGTGTATTCCATGATTATTATTATTAATGTAAATCTTTACATCACCAAAGGTACCAGCCTAGTCTCAGGAGTGTACTGTATAGGCTTGAAGTCAGAAAAATGCAGCACAACAAAAGCATTGCAATAAGCCCTGCTGGCAAATAGTGAATGAAGTGCTGTAGAGCCTGCTAGCTAGTTTGTCCGTCCCTGCTCGTTTTACACATTCTGCTCTATGTAAAATAAATTCACAAGAAAGCTAGCTACTGTTCGCATTTGCAGAATCAGCCTCTGATGGTTTCGTTTGCTATCAAATTGTTCCCGTGCCTCATTGTTACCAAAACAACAGTATAGCTGCTAAGCTGTCTGTTCCATACACGAGCTGCACACGCGCTGAATAGGTAGACAATGTTCAAACGACTTTTCATCACAAGGAACATTCAAGCAATACAGATTTAATTATAGCTAGGCTAATGTCTTTTGGTTCAATTTTAGGTGTGGTTCAACGCTGGAACATAGACAAAAGAGGTAACTAGTCTGATCTGAATAATCGTCAGATTGGAATAGTCATTGTAAAATAAATTACTTTTATGATGGGAAATATTGCAGGCTTTTGTTTTAATTGGGTGTTCATCTCTTTGAATGATTTTATTCAGAATCTGAACCATTGTTTATGATGGCAATCATATTTAATTGTTGTATGGCTCATTGAATCAAATAAATATGAGTTACACTGTTTCTCCTGCTGAAATATTCAAAGGGATTGTAATCTACAGGCTATGAAAAATATTGATGTTGTGATTTGGTTGAAATATGTTGTGCATGGCATTAAAATCACTCATTTGAAAATGTTTGCATGCAAACAGTTTACGTTACTATAGAAATTATCTTGCTTAGAATCTGTGCTTTTTGTAAGCCAAAAATCCCCAATTGTTGCTCTGCTTAGGTCTGTCTGTCAAGGACGTTAGGCCTCAACCAGGCCTAATAACTAGAATCAGGGATTTGGAGTGGGAATAAAGTTTTTAATACTGTGCTATGTTGTCTCAGGCTAGTCAAGTTCTCTATCAATGTTTTTTCAGCATTATTTAGGAATGGCGATACGTTATTGTCAGGAGGCTTGTAGAATATCCGTGGACTAGATGATACAGGCGACTTGAATCAGAACATTCTTTCTAGTTCTACATTTCTTTAAACACACACCCACAGTATCAATCAACTTTTAAACACACCTACCCTTTCTAGGGTATTTCTTTGTTTTGGGGGAGATTTCCACATTGGAGAATAATAGTAAATATTATTATTATTATTATTAAATAAAGTTGACATTGAAAACTATGAAATAGCACATGAAATCCTCAAATAAACATAAAATGTCGTTCTTCAAAGTAAGCCAGCCTTTGCTTTGACTGCTTTGCACACTAATGGCATTCTCTGCATTCCATGAGGTAGTCACCTGGAATGCTTTTTCAACAGTCTGATAGGAGTTCCAATGTATGCTGAGCACTTGCTGGCTGCTTTTCGTTCAGTCTGTCATCCAATTCATCCCAAACCATCTCAATGGGGTTGAGCTTGGGTGCTTGTGGAGGCTGGGTCATCTGATGCAGCACTACTCTCCTTCTTGGTCAAATATCCCTTACACAGCCTGGAGGTGTGGTTTGGGTCATTGACCTTTTGAAAACCAAATAATAGTCACTCAAACCTGAGGGGTGTACTACAAAGCAAGGTAACTTGCTAATCGGGGTAAGTTCAGGAGTAACCTAGTGACGTCGGGTGTAACTCCGGAAGAAACCATACTACGAAAGGTGGTTACCTCAGGTAAACTGTATGCTGTGCATATGTTGTGCATGGCTTTCAAATCACACTAATTTCACAGTTCACGTTACTATAGAAATGGTCTAGCTTAGAATTTGTGCTTTTTGTAAGCCCCTAAATTTTACCTGAGGTATGCTGTCATTGCAATTTATGCTACATGTGTAACCTGCTCAGAGCAGGTTATCTTCATGGCTAACTCTGTTACCCTACATAAGCTCCACCCCTCCGCCCACAAAAATCTTAATCACCGTCATAGTACCGTTTAACATCAATTTAGGCAATCAGTTTTGTCAATCCTGTCTTTCATTGATAACCCAGCGTTGTCTCTGAGTAGGTTGAACTCCCTTCGTAGTACAGCCCTCAGATAGGCTGGTGTATTGTGGCAGAATTCTGTGGTATCCATGCTGGTTGAGTTTGTTTTGTATTTTGAATAAATCACAGACCGTGTCATCAGACACCAGCAAACCACCTCCACACCATCGCACCTCCTGCAAAATTTGGGCTACAATCTGAGGTGCAGTTAATTGCTGATTTCTGAGGCTGGTAATTAATGAACTTATCTTCTGGGTCTTTCCTGTGTCGGTCCTCATGAGAGCCAGTTTCATTGTAGTGCTTTATGGTTTTTGCGACTGCACTTGAATACACTTTCAAATTCAAAGGGTTATTTGACCATAAAGCCTAGTAATGGTGGATGTTTATTTCTCTTTGCTTTGAGCTATAATATGTTAAATTCCTTAAGAAGTACAGAAATTGCACAAAATAACTTTTTAACAAGGCATGCATGTTAATTGTAATGCATTCCAGGTGACTACCTCACGAAGCTCGTTGAGATAATGCAAAAACTGTGCAAAGGTGTCTACGCTGAAGAATTTACAATATGCTATCTTTTTAATCAGTTTTTTGCTTGTTACATGATCCATATGTGTTTTCATATTTTGGATTTGAACCATACTACAAGGCAGTAAAATTAGAAATGCCCGTGAATGAGTAGGTATATCCAAACTTTTTGCCGGTACAGAACTTTTGTTTAAGCTTTAGTAGGGAGGGTTTTTGTTGGAAGAGCAGCTGGCGGAATTCAAACTCATGCTGCAACAGCAGCTACATGTGCACCTGTGGTAGCGGCTTAGGCTGCTGGACCACCAATAGGGCCCCTGTTCATAATATTTCACCTTGCTAGTTTTTGAGCTGATCAT
This sequence comes from Esox lucius, assembly GCF_011004845.1. Lineage (NCBI taxonomy): Eukaryota > Metazoa > Chordata > Actinopteri > Esociformes > Esocidae > Esox > Esox lucius. The sequence goes on along the minus strand of NC_047574.1, from coordinate 14,265,270 downwards.
CGTGCCTCTACCTTAAGATCTATTGTTCTGATAATGCAAGTTTCCCCTCTTGAATTCTCTAAGCTGCTTTTAAGGTTTGGTTTCACACTACTGTAGTGTTGCTTGTTTTCTGCTCTGGTGTTTTCGGAAACTCCTGTTGCTGGCGTTGTCCATTTCACACTATGCTACTGTCTCTCTTTCAGATGAACATTTTCTTCCTCCTGCTCCTCTTCAACCTCTGATGCAATTCCCAAAAGGCAAGTTCTCTTTGCTTGCTTTCTATACTTTCCTGCATCTTCTCTTTCAGTTCATTTGTTGACGAATTTACATTTTGAGTTTCTGAAATGCATGACAAATGTAAGAACACTTTTGTAGTATTTGATTTTTAAATAACTTTAAAGTAACTATTTCTGACCTGAGCCTTCCCATGTGTTTGTATGATCCTGTATTGTAAATCCCTTTGGTCAAAGTCTACTTACAGTAGACTGTAGATGAGCCAAATGAAACTGAAATATATAGTTTAAGAAGTGAAGATTCCCCTCATTGATTGTCGCTGTGCTAAGTGACTAAATTGACACATTAAACAAGGTTTGGAATGGTTTCCAAAAGTATCATTAAATGGTTTAGCACCTTTTGCCATGCCATATGCTATCTCTGAAGGGAATCCTCCACTCTGTAGACTGCTTGCAGGGCATGCCAGGCATGGCTTGCTAGTACTGAGGGAATGAAGTTTGTCTTGATGTATTGCATTTTCCCTTTCTACTCAAGCACTTGGGCAGAAGGGTGATTCCCCTGCTCCCATCTCCCCTCTCTCCCCTCTTCACTCTCCTGACTCTCTGGAGGACCTCTCTCTGTCAGAGAGTCCAAATCCAACATCCGCTCCATTGGGCTTCTCTTCTTGGCCTTCTACTGAGCCTTCCCAAATACTGACCAAGGATATGCCTTGGGATGAAGAGGGTAACACCCAACTAGGCATTAGTAATCTGAATGATGAGGATATTGTAAAAGGGTTAGAAGCTGCTACCTACACTCCAGATAAACACGACGTAAAAAAGCTCTCTGAGAGCGATGCAGGGTCTAAGTCTCTGTGTGAAGACAGTGGAGTAGTCTCTCCTGAAGAGCAACTTTGTAGCTCAGTCAGGTCTACTACTCCTTCCCAGTCCCCCAAAAATCCCCAGATGACTCCTGAATCTTACATTGCACCTGCCCTCTCTAACCCAACAGAGCACTGGGATTCTCCATTCCTAGCTTCTCAAGACAACACCAGGGCCTCCATGGATACTTTCTCCAAGGACTCAGCCTCCAGAGGCTCTTCTGGTTATGAGCCCGACATGTTTGGCCAATCAGATGATGACTTAATGTTAGAGGTGAAGAGTTCATTCCAGGGCTTCTCCCCTGTGTCTGATGCTGGGTTCTCTCAATTTGCCGACACCACCTCTGACAGCAGGGCTGCCAAAATGTCTGAGAGTCCCACCCCTGACCTGGTTCAGTATGGGCAGTCTGGAGATTCACAAGATGGCAGCCCACCATCATATTATGATGAGACAAAAACATATGAGTCTGTTAAAATGGCAGCGGACTCACTCATGGAGCCCCTCAATCAGTTCTCAATCACCCCAAAAGAGAGCAAAGACTCTGGACTTCCACCATCTCTTCCAGATATCTTAAAGCCCTTCCCTCTGAACCCAGACAAAGTGGATTCTGGCTCTTCTGAAGGAAGCACTGAGCCGAGCCCTGCTCCTATCCGGAAGATTGTTGAGGCACCTCCCACCGCTGTCACTCTGTCAGCCACAAATCCATTTGCCTTTGATTCCAAAGCTTTACTGCTGAAGGAGCTGACTGAAGAGACTGAAGCAAGATTAGCTGTAAAGGTGAAAACTGAAGAGGAAAGCGATTTTGGTGTCTTTGACCTCGTAAAGGAGGCAGAGACCACACCCCAGAGTAAGGAAGCCGTCCAGGTGGAACAGAAAGATTTGCCAAAAACAGTGAATCAATTCGAGCCTCTTAATATCCAGACTAGAAAGACCCCTGAATATTCTGATTCTGAGAGTCCCTCGGCAGACTCTCTGTCCCCCGTTCTGGAGGCAATGGCCAAGAATCCTGCAGGTTTTCAGGTAGAGCCTGAGAAGAATGATGCGAAAGTGCAAGAGCCAGAGGCTGCAGATGAGGTCTCTGAACCGGAAGTCTCCTCTGAGGAGTTTGAGTTCATTGAGAGGCCACCCAAAGGTGTGATAGATGAATTTCTAGAAGCGTTAGACAGCTCCAAGTTTTCTAAGTCACAAGAGCTTTGTATGGATGATGATGATGATGATGATGATGATGATGATGATGATGATGATGATGGCGACGTAAACTTTGGGCAGAAGGATGAGGCATCTGCAACAATAACCTCAGAAGTTCAGGAAGAATCTCCCAGTCCGAGCTCTTACCTCCTACTCACCCAGAAGGGTAAGGCCGACCTGGAAAAGGATGATAAGAAAGGGCCACCCACTCAGGCCCCTCTCATCCACTCGCCTGTTTGCAAACCGGAGTTTCTTGCTATGGACCCAGAGGGCCCCAAATCTGCTCAGAAGTCCAACCTGAGCACAGAAGCAGGTAATTTCCGCATGGAAGTTCACCAGTTTTTATTGGTGCATCATTTCATTCCTTAGTCATCGTTTCCCTCATCACTTCTTTTTCCTCCCAATCACAGTTATTGTTTTTTTTACTCCACTTTTCTCCTTGCATCGTCCTTTCTGCATTTTTCATTAGTCATTACAATTGTTTTGTTTCTGTGCGTGTGTGTTGGCATGAAATTGTTTTCATGGTCTTGGTTTTCATATTCAGTTGTTCATTTTCTCACAACCCCTATAGATTAGTAGATACAATTTTCTTAAATCCTCTCATAGTATTTTGCCAACAACCATCTTGATTTGGTAAGTACTGAAATAATTTCTCAACTACTGTGCAGAAATGTAAATCAAATCTGAGGGGAGTTTTATGCTCTTAAGTAGTGGGGTTTACAGAACGTTAAAGAACAGCATACGTTGAAGTGAACTAGTAGTTTATAATCTCATACCAATGTCCCATTGAGAACACAGACTTTTTTTTTATAAAGGCGCAAGTATGAATACAACTGATAAAATGTACAATGTTATAAAACCTGCAAACGTTACCATATTCAAACATTTGGGAGCCACAAAAAGAAGGGATAGCCTCATCCAGAGATGTGAGTCATTATGACAGAGCGAAAACATCTAAGACGATGTACATTGTCATTTAATGCAAGTTTTTCTTTTTTTTTCAATTACGTAAATCAGGATTTAACAAAATGTAGAAGCCTAGTGTGCCACATGACTTATCACTGCACCATTTTTGTTTCTCTAATATACAAGGGTCTATAGTTTTTAATATTTGTTTGTAAGGCACATGTGCTAGTATAAATATAAGCCCCAATAGGCTGTATCTCAATCAGTAAAAAAAATTAAATCTGGTGCTCTAATCCCCTTGAATACAAAAAATACAAAAAAAAAAAAACAGGTGCAGTACCTCATTTTGGCTGTATAGTAATATTTGAAAGCCTGACATTACCTTCCTAGGCGTACTGTACACTCACTTAGTGAACACACTCTTTATATACGTGTTGCTGATCTGCTATAATTGTTCCTACCCAAAGGTTTTGAATGGAAATTCATATAGCACTAGGTAAGGACTGTATCTCACAGGGGAACAGGGCGTGGCATTCAGCAGGCCTGACTTTATCCTGCTCACCCCCCCAGTGGTTGTAGTTTGCCCAGGGAGGTTTTTGCTCTGTGGAATTAGATTACCTCCTCTGTCTGTTGCCTGGTTTTAGCTGTTGCTGAAAATAACCAGAGATATGAACATAGCTGAAACAGGACACCACCTTATGGGCCCCCAAAACCTTTAGCCCCAAACTCTGGATGAGTCCTACGTCGTTCAGTGACAAGGGAAGTGTTTATAATACAATAGTCATGTTTTCTAAATAATGGCCACTACCCCACCGAGGGCAGAGGCTGTTATTTAATGCTTCAGTAAGGTTTATGCCTTTGAGTGCTGTGCTTTTTACAGTTTAAGGTGAAATCGTAGCCGTTCGCTTCTAAATATTTATGCGTTGCTCAGTTGTACCTTGCTGGTTATTCACCCTGTTGTGTGTGTGTGTGTGTGTGTGTGTGTGTGTGTGTGTGTGTGTGTGTGTGTGTGTGTGTGTGTGTGTGTGTGTGTGTGTGTGTGTGTGTGTGTGTGTGTGTGTGTGTGTGTGTGTGTGTGTGTGTGTGTCTGTGTGTGTGTGTGTGTGTGTGTGTGTGTGTGTGTGTGTGTGTGTGTGTGTGTGTGTGTGTGTGTGTGTGTGTGTGTGTGTGTGTGTGTGTGTGTGTGTGTGTGTGTGTGTGTGTGTGTGTGTGTGTGTGTGTAAACAAGGCGGTGCCTGCATTGCGACATCAGCTGACAAAGAATAGAACTTGCTGATGAAGAATAGAACAGCAAGGGTTCTCTTATTTCTTCTACTGAAATATGTAACACCATCTAAGATGACCATTGGCTCTCATTCATAAAACCTTCTTTGAGATTGCAGGTTATTTGAATCCACATAGATCTGTAGTCACTGACCTCACTTTGTGATTAATTGCTGTCTGCTATCTTTCTTTAGTATGACTACACCCATAAAACATATATTTTACGGTACCTCCCAGTTTTCCAAATGACTTTGGTTTTTGCTGTGCATGAATATACTTGGAGAACCGTGACTCATTTTGCCAGCTATCTGAAATATTTTCTGAAAACACTAGCTCAATATAAATCCTTTGAAAAACCATTAGGAATGCTTGGTAGATATTTTGGTGTAATGGGGTGCCATCTAGTGGCGATCTGTTACAAAAAACACTTTGATTAATTACTATTATGGACAGTTGTCTTGGCAATAACCAAATGTGGGTTTTCATTCTTTGGTTGATTACAAATACAGTTTATAAAGATGTCATCTCAGTCTGATCTGAGGCTCAACATAATTGAGAAAATATTACAATTGTAAGTTAACTGTGGAAATTGGTATATTCTAAAGTTTCTTTTTTTCCCTTTAAATATGTTTTGTAATGGGACAAAGAGTAGTAGATTGTGTAGTCCCATATTCTCTGCATGTGTAGTAACTATAGAGAAAGTTGGGTGGAGTCCTCTCACTGCTGTTTGATCCATGTGGTTGGGGAAGGACCGAAAAGCACGTGTATGGGGGAGGGAGGGGGTGGGAGGGGCGGGGGGAGTTCATAGCTGCTGCGTCAGTGCGTTAGACGTTCTCGTTGCCAGCAGACAATCAGCTGACCTCCGTCCGACAGCCTGAGAGGGGAAAAAAGGCAAGGCATCAGAGGCAGGGAGAGTAAGGGCGAGAGCAGTAGCACTGCAGTAGACACACCGGAGGTTGTCTCCCATCTTCCGCCTCGCACCCCTACTGGCTCCAGCCCACCACACCGCACGCTGTCTGGAATGCCCTGCTGATATCCACATATCATGGAAAATGGAAAAACAGAAAACGGAGACTCCCAGCCTCTGCCACAGTGGAAAGACAAGGGTATCCCTCTCCCCTATGTTAATGTTGCCGCAACCTTTTCTAGATGTTTCTTTTTTCTTTTTTTTTTTTGCTTTGTTCTTTTATGTTTTATTTGTAATCTGAAAAGCAAAGCTTAGTCTTTGTTTTTAGATGCTGGTTATTAAACCATATTGTGCAGGTATTGTGGACATTTTCGAGCATGTTATTGGTGATGACTGGTAGTTTTAGAGGGTTGTTGGAAGTTGTCTGGTCGTGCATGTAATTTGTTCGATGTAGGTTTAACTGTCTGTCTGTAAATGGTTAACTGATCGTTGGTAATCAGTTTTTAATTCTTTTCTCTGGATTTTCTATCTGTCACACATTAGTATCCTAGCTTTTGACCTTTGGTCAGTGTAGTGCAGATGGCAGGCTGTCTGTCCAAAGGTGCATGTTTGGGAGAAATGGTGTTGAGCAAAAGTGGCGTAAGTAGTTTAACAGTTATCTAATGACTCCATGGTACCTGGAGCTGAGTCACCATTGCCCTGTCATTTCTACTCAACCAGATGTCTCTACGAGGTGTCTCTATAACCCCTCTGACAGAAAGTGCTGCTGAATGCACTTCCAGTCCTGTAGTCTGCTGACTAGGCTTTAGAAAGTTGTACAAAGTCAATTGTTTAGCATCTGCAAAACAGTGATCTGAGTTTAAATGGATTTCCATGGAGCCTGTAATGGCAAGCAGCAGAAGAGCCAAGTAGCGTATGGTAGAAGAGGTCTTCTGGTGTTTTCCAGGACCATTTACAGCCAGACAGGGACATTGGTTGCCTGAGTGCTATGGCTGGTGTCGAGTCTGCTGATTATCATGTGTTGGTATTGCATCATTCTGGGATGCAGCATGGCAATCTGCACACATTGCAACAAAGGGCTTCTGTGTCATCTCTATTTGACTAAATGGAATATAATCCATTCTAGCGCACACTATCTGGCTGAGTACTGTCGCTCAAGCATGAAAGTGCAATGGGCCACAATCGGATAGGTTAATGACCTGAGTGTAGTAGGCTTCTACAAGCCTGAGTTGCTCGGTGACTAAGCAGTATTGGGCAGAGAAACACTGCCAATCGTGTTTATGATAGATCTAATGATCGGAGAAGACGTGACAGGATTAGAGGAACTAACATCACCTGTCACTAAACAAATGGCTGTTGTGTTACTGGCACTTGCCCACTGCAAATGAACCAAACCTATTGTTTTTACAATGGTCCACAGGACCAGTTCTGGCTATGGGATTACAACTGGAAACGGCTCTTAAAATTAACACACTGCCAAGACCATTCACCCACAGCTGCAAATTGGCTGTTTAAAATTGTCAAAGCCACGTTTCTGACTCTGGTTGTCAGTTTCAAATTTTAAAACATGTTATTTGATTTAATTGGATGTTTTATTTATTAAAATGTGGCTTGAAAATAAACGCCTCACTCTTAGAATCGATATTGTATGGCTAACAAAGAGGTACTGTTATCTTCATTGACCTGGACAACATTTGCAGTTTATGTAACATTTACATGAATTGCCATTCCTGTGTTGAAGCAAATTACTTCATCTAAAGCTATACTGCCTATCACTCCAAAAGCTTATTCAAATGTATGCATTTTGGTGTGTTTAAACGAATTGCGTGTAGAATTGGTAAAGTGTTAAAGCGCCGCAGAGCTGTGCACAAACTGCCCATGTCATGAATAGACCTCAAATCGACCTGGCAGGAAGTGAACAGCCTCTCGCTCCCGCAACTGAGCTAGTAGTAGCTGGTTACTGAAGGCTAGTAGGAGGCTCAAGATGGATGCCAAACGGGGTTAGTGCTGTTATTCTTTCTCGTTTACGATGCTGCGGTTTGTCAAATTGTTAAATCGTCGTTGAATTACTTACTTTTGACTACAATGCTTTGATGGGAGAGGGTATGAAATAAGCTATGTGTTGTGCTATGCAGAGGACATTTTTATCGGCATGGTCTCCAAGGGCTGAACACGACATGGCGTTATAATGGACTATTCTTGTCGATTTCCCAGTTCGTCGCTCTCCATGGATATGTTAAACACCACTGATGTAATTTACATGGGTAGGGATGTGCATAGTGAATTACATGATTAAAACATGGGGTGTTATGGCTAGAATGAAATCATAGCGGTTAACATTACGTAGGCTATTTTTAGATTCCCCAGATGCTAGTACATGTTTGCTACCATGTTGCTCGACATGTTCGGACTGAAATAGCCCTTATACATTTGTGTGCGTTCCAGGTCGTTAGCCAAAATTGCTAACCTTAGCAACAATATAGACAAGGACTTTGGTGATGCGAATGTTTGGCCTTGCTATTAAACCAAGCCTAAAGGGGCAGTTTATGTGCTAGAAGCATTGGCAAGCTAAGACCGCTAGCTATATATGGATAAACCTGTAGCCAGCTCCTGTTAGCTATCCAAGCTATCAGCTAATGTTGGGTTTGGTGGAAATTAAAAGCCTACTGCGTCACTGCCCAAGAACTTGACCTTACTACCGTGGTCCATTAAAGAGTATTGCTTGCCATGCTATCGCCCGATTTGATGCCTCTTACCATTAGCCTATTAAACAACTCCCCGAATAAGAATTGAGTGGCGATTAGTGTTGGAGGAACGATTTCTGAGTGCCTGCCAAGTCATTGCACGTTACAGACCCAAGCAATGTCTGCTGGCTGGCTTATTAAAATGCGTCAGCCTGTTGGGAAATGCCATGGTCTTGGACGTCTTTTTCTCGTCTCATTGTACACTGACCTGCTACAAAGATTACTGTAACCCAAGCATGGATCTGTCTACACACAACATTAAAATTATGGCAAACTCATACTATGAATGAAGCTGGACTAGGTGGATTACCTGCAGGTCTACGCTGGTATTCTCTCCAGCAGAAAACTAAATGTCAGCTGCTGGGGACACAAACTATTTCCTTTTGAATGCATTGAAGTGCATATCCGGGTCTAATCTGTCAGAGTGGTAGCTAATTCTTTGCAAATAATGGCTAATTTAACCAAGGTTTTAATTTTTCTTAGCTTTTATTCCGGCACCATAATCACAACCCTGATCAAGCTTTGCGTAATGTTTAGAAGGGAAACCCACATTTGGTGTTTTTCTGTCCGTTCATGATGTTTCTGCTCCTATCTGACCTGGTCATTTATTCCCTGCAGTGGTAGACCTCCTGTACTGGCGTGATGTCAAGACCTCGGGCGTGGTGTTTGGCGCTAGCCTCTCGCTGCTGCTCTCCCTGACACTGTGCAGCATCGTCAGTGTGGCCTCCTACATCGGCCTGGCTCTCCTCTCCGTAACCATCTGCTTCAGGATATACAAGGGAATCCTGCAGGCCATCCAGAAGTCTGATGAAGGGCACCCATTCAAGTAAATAACCCAGTCCTCAACAATGATGTTTTGCTGTAAACATCCACGCATTCTATTCCATTATACATGCATTACCCTCCTGCTCTGTAGAGTGTCTCTTGTTGCACAGCCATTACTGAATGCCTTTGCTTCAATAAATGGCATACAATATTTTTTTATCATTTAATGCAACACTATTATCTAGAAATGAATGATGTTTTTGGTCTTTGTTTCAGAGACAAAGGCAAATGCTTTAGAAAACATGGTGTTAGCCAGGGTTGGTCCCAAAGAGTGTTGTCATGACTTTGTTAGTAAAATGTTGAAATTGTGACAGTACTGCTATGAGAAATACATGATTCCTATGTGATTTAGCCTAACAAACTGAGCTGCCACTCAGGTTATCCCCGTTCCTGGCAGTGGAAACTCAAAGCCTTCTTATGCGTTCACACCAACCACTTGTTAAAATCAAATTAGCTGGGTTTAAGACTACAGGGAAAGTGACTTGGGCTCAGAAAGTCATAATTAAGCTGATCTAGCAAGATTTTTGGCTTTGCATTTTAAGAAATCCCTCTAACATGCAAGCAGCGAAATTATTGTCGACAGTATTATAGTCCCCTCATGGGGAGAATACACTCCCCATATGGTTATTAGTATTAAGGTTAGCTACAGTGTTGTATGTTAGATTACCTCATTTGGATTGACAGTTTGAATGTTTATGCCCAGCTCTTATGTTGATGTTTTGCAGGCTGTACCTGGACCAGGATGTGGGTCTGTCCGAGGAAACTGTCCATAAGTACAGCGACTGTGCTCTGGCACGGTTCAACACTACCGTTATTGAGCTGCGTCGCCTCTTCCTGGTTGAAGACCTGGTGGATTCCCTCAAGGTGAGAATGCAGTTGAGGATTTTAGGGCTTAGGCCAGCCTATGGTTATTGTATAAGAAGAGGCTTTTTAATTTGGGGATTTTCTTTACGTCTGGGTGGAATCAGATTATATTATCCCTTTCGAAATGTTCAAAGTTCTGCTTGTAAAACACTAATAGCTACTGAAAATTCTGCTGAACGCTTTTGTTACGTTCACGTGTTCAATGAGTTGGTCTGAGCTTTCCTTTTAGTTTGCCCATGTAAAGTCAGGCAGACGTAGGTGACCCTCAGGGTGTCTTAACGGGGAAACCGCCTTTGGAAATGTTCAGCTGTTGAGAGCTATGAGGTTTCTACATGCCTGTCAACACCTTCCAGTTCAATCCCTCTACTGAGCACTGCTAATGCCACTCACACAGCCCCCTCCTTCCAGCCTGACCCCACCCCTTTCTGCCCCTCTGTGGGTGAAGTTAGCTTTGGTGCTAGCCGGGCGTATTTGGTAGAGGGTCCCGTAAATTAGACCTGCCATTGAGGGAGCAGCAGAAATAATTTGGGTTGTTTCATAGTGTAACTTTAGTCTGTCTTGTAGTCTGTGGTGACATGCAAATGTCTGCCGAATGTCATAATTAAACCAAATCACTACAGTAACATTATAGATTTGCGACAAGGCTATGAACAAGCGTTTGTTTTAATTTCAGACCAGAGATTACAAGGCATTTAAGTTGTTGGATGTTTAAGTGTGCCTTCCATGTGCATTTATGTCTACTCACCAAGCATATCAATGTATAAGGATTCACGTGTTTCTAAATCTGTCGAGGGTCTAACAAACATTTGTGTATTGAAATAATAGTTTGGTAATAAATGAAGTGCATACTTGTATGGGATACTGTCCATAAATACACTGAAACAATACCTGCCACCTTTCTCCCTTCCAGTTTGCTGTGCTGATGTGGATTCTGACCTATGTTGGTGCCTTGTTCAATGGACTCACTCTCCTTATTCTGGGTAAGATTCGTTTGTAGATAATCAGAAATGTATAATGTTTTTTTGTCACATGTTTTGCTATTTGGCAGTGCCTTGTGTAGGGAAGCGGCCTCATGATTAGCTCTTTAATACTCCCAGGAAATGCCCTAATCTTGGTTTATTTCAGGATACCATATGTGTCTGTAAACATAGTGGCTGGCACACAAATGCAAAAGTCTCACAAGCCGTTTCCTTTGATTAGTTTGTGTGTATCCACCATCGGAAGTTGTGTTGAGATTGGACTGCTGCAGAGCCAGATTGAATGGTCTCATATTAGTGTAGAAGCATTGTTTTTTTTGTTGATGTTATAGAACATATTTTGTCAACAGGTCTGGTTGGAATGTTCAGCTGCCCCATAGTCTATGAGAAGTACAAGGTATGTGCTGGTTTTTTTAATGCTATTGAAGGAATCGCATGCATTATCATCAAAGTCAAGTAGAAGGGAGGCTTTCTATTTGAGCTTTACTCTAGAATGACTGATTCTTTTTATTTTAGGTACAGATAGACCATTATGTGGGGATGGCCAACAAGCAGGTCAAAGACATCATTGCAACGTAAGTAAATACCAGACTGTTAATTTGCATTCAAAGTTCTCTATTGAATTACTAAAACCAGTCATTTTATGTGTCTATATCTTCTAGAAAACCATTGGCAAAATGTTTATCATGACTTTTTTTTTACCATTTTTGTGCAGTTACGATCTTATGTTGTGTTAAGATTTGGTTTTCATATCTGCACATTGCCTACATTATTTCCCCTTCTATTAAGAAGGTCCTATGTTAAATTGCCTTTATTATGGATATTTTGCAGATTGCTCTTATTTTTGTTAGATTTGTTTCTTAATGTGGTCTGTGGCTAAAGCTCTATGCCTCCCTTTCAGGGTCCAGGCCAAAGTCCCTGGACTGAAGCGTGTTAAGGCAGAGTGAAGTATAGAAGTCCTGTGAGGGAACTGGATGGACAAATGTGGGCAGGGGATGGTGTCACAGAATCTCTTCAATTTAGAAGTCCTTGTGTTCCCTGAAAAATACCCTTACACATTTTCAGCAAAAAATAAAATCACCAGCTCAAAGTATTCCCACCTTTTGATGAACAAAATTGTTCAAGTACATTCTATTTGGCTCAAAATGCTACTTTGTGTGAATATGTAAAGGAAAAAAACAGCACACAAGTGTTATTTTATTCATGCGCTCAGACCTGACCAGTGATGCATTTCAATCGAAAATTGTTTTCCATGGGCTGGTACTTTTGTTCTCTCCTTTGACAGTGTTCACAAAATAGGAATTGTGTTTCTTTTTTGTAAAGGGGAGGAATAATTAGTATGTTTGTGGGAACCTGAGTATCTGTCGTTTTTGGTATGATTAAGTTAGTGGTGTTTGATTTTACTGTTTTATTGATCAACTGTGTAGTTTCACAAAGCTTCTAGCTCTCCAGTGGCTCTTGAGTGTGCTTGACACGACATGTTGGCTTGTGTCATTGTGCTTGACGATGGTCTTTAATGCCAGCAGTGAGCTACTCCATAGCACTTCATGCTTCTGAGTATTTCTAGCTAGAAACATTTAGATCTTTACAAGAAAATATGAGAACGTTGAATGATCCTTTCACCTCATGCAGCTGCCTAGTTAGACTCAAGAAGAACACGTTTACAACATCAACTTAAGACAAAAAAAATGAAAACATACTGTTTGTGGACCCAATATCTAAAGCTGCAAAATTATGTAACTTGGAAACTTAAAGCATTGTTTGTTATGCAAGTAATTGTGAATGATACTTCATACAATTGTAATGAACTATTCTGAGAACTGTTTGTGGAATGCATTGTGACATATAAACAATTACAATAAAGCTTCTAGATGAATTATTGTTTGCCATTTGTCTTTGTAGGAAAAACTTAGTGTTTATAAAAAAAAAAATACTAGCAAGCATACCTTTGCAGAAGCTATATCCCTTTAAAAATTACCTCTTGATTCTACTCAAATACTCTTGAATGGCATTTAGGAATGTCCATTGTAAATATTGTAGTAAAGGCTATCATAGCCATGTTGGGAACTACTGTTAGTGGGTGTTTTGTTTGTTAAAAACATTTATTTACTATTAACAGTGACTTGATTATAGCTTATTATATACGACTAAGTGTTCTGTATTGATCACAAAAGAGACTAGCACTTGAAACACCCAAACACACAATTTTAATGAAAGCAGAATCTATAATGTGACAGTGTTGACTGTTCCAAATAAGAGCGGAGGATTTGCCAGGTCTTTCAAAGTTTGAGTTCATACAATTAGGGCAGGGCATTGCTATTCCAGTGTCCAAAATGTTGGTGTTTGAATACCTTTCATTTTTGCAAAGAATTTAAACATTGAAATAGGCCTGTACAACATGCATTTTGTAAATACAATTACTATCTAGATGGTTCACATGCAATTATATACCATGAGGTTTGAATGTTTTTTTTACTCAATGTTACAATGTTGTTTTTATGTTACATGCACTCCGTGTGTTTACCTTAGTCAAAGTACCACTAGTGGTGTGGTGGCACAGTATGTAGTTAGCAAGTGGATCATAGTTCACTGATTTAATGGAGGATGAAATACATACATTAAACCTAAAGTTACAATCAAATGAGTTGGCTACCAAATGCTAGGTAAAGGTAGGTTGTTGAATTTCCCAAGATGCAGAGAACAGTAAGTGAAGCAAATAGCATTATAGTATAGTATTTGCTAACTAGCTTCTCAGTCCAAAAAAGGTAACCGAATGAGTTGATAATGGCTTCAAGTTTAGTTGCTGAGTTAAGTGAGCCATACCTGAGTTAATGGGACCTCTTTGTTTTTCCAGAACTTCAAGAAACATTCTTCAATGTGCAGTCAGTTTAGACCCCCAGGATAATGATCAGATATGAGTCAAGTGGAATTTGTCACTTTGGTGCCACCATGGGGAACAGGCATGCATCAAGCACATGCTCTTGGCGGTGGGTCATTCCTCAGTGTTTATAGTCAGCCAGCATTGTATCCTGTGCCTTTACCACGGCTGGGTCTGGTGAACTCCGCTTCAGTCTTGGCCACACTCCCGGGGGAGTGTACACCGCCTTGTGAGGGTATTTATCGCTTTGCTACTGCGGAAGCTGCCGGTGTCTGTTGTGCACCTGGCTGAAGCTCTGATTGGTTGGTATGCCCGCTAATTCCTGCCGCCCAAGGCGGCTGGCCTGTTAAAGGTTCTGTCCTAATTTTGTTGACGACCGCGTAATGCCCGAACCCATCATGTCACCTTCGTTGGTCTACTCTAGGTGACCCCCCTTGTGCTTCTGTTGACTCCCCAATTGATTGGATTTCCTAAGATAAACTGTAACACAGTGAAACATTACAAAGTTTACTATATACTGGGATTTGGATTCCAACGTGATTTCTTCAGACTGATACAGATTACTGTGCCAATAGAAAAGTAGATCTGGAGGGTTATGTGGCCACCCGCTCTATTCTGACTCAAACACTGTCTGATTTTGCATGATTTATACACCACATGCATGATGCAAGACAGCGCTGAATAAATATAAAATGCACTTCAAGTCAACAGTGTAATGAATGGATTCAGCTGTGCCAAGTGACGTGTCCTCACCTTTGGTCAAAATGAATGTTTAATACTATAAACCACCATACATTCAAGTGTGGAAAAAACATTTTGATTGAGAACTTTAGCTGAGACATTTCTACTCTATTCAACTTCTACTGTGAACAAATTACCACCAACTGATATACTGTATGTTCTCATTTAATCTTTCCATACACTTAACATTTCCACATATACAGTACATTCATCACTTACAATTAACTGGTATAAAACAACCATGATTGTCATTCATACAATAAAATTTTGCCCCACGTCTCAACGATGTCATTTGGATTAAAAAATAAATTCATGCATTTGAGCATATCTTTTAGTAATTCACAATATGATACAAATAATTTGAAACGATATATAGGCAATCTCACAGTCTTGTACAAAAATGAAATGAATACAAATACGTAAAAACTGGGAACAAGGAATTTATACTCGGTAAAGAATGCACATAGTAACAATAGAGATTATATTGCCACCACACTGCTAGCTAAACATTAGTGTGACTGACAGGCTAAAGACAGCAAGGCGAAGATAAAAGCTTAACAGTAGACAAACGCACAAGGATGGAAAGATGACCAGGGCTTGAATAAGGCTGCATAGTCAGTGTGACAGGTCACCATTAGTCTTTTTTTTTTTCTTTTTTTAAGTTCACCTTTAAGCCATCCGTTGAAGTACCACTGAAATCCCTCAGTGGAAGTGAATGTTGATTAAACATCCAGTAATGCTTCAGTGTATTAGATCTATGTGAACGTCTTTTAATTTAAGCTTTTCATAATGGTTATATGGAAGATTTCACTAAGATATTCCACAAAATGTAGTTAACTTTGACAATAGTTAAAATAATTACATACTGTTAAAAATGTACCCCCAAATAACATTTGAATCTTTTCAAAAGAGCAAATATAACATACCATGTCATGTTACACCATGTTATAATACTTTGGATGTATTAAGCATCAAACTTAACAGCAGCAAAATAATTGCCCTTTTCTGCATATTGAATGAGAAAAACCTTACAATCTAATAGCACCAGAAGTGTACAAAATAGTTTCAAACATGAAGTTGCAAAAAAAAAAAATAATATAACACAAGTAGAAATATTGATAAAGGCACTTAAGTTTCAAAATATTCAACAATGCAAAAGGCTCTTTCAAATGAGTTATGGGAAAACTTTTCCTCTACATTGGCTGAGATTTAATCCTTGGTTGACAAAGTGACATTTACTGTTAATGCAATCTCCGCAATTGTGAAAACATTGCGCTTAACAGCTACAAAGTCAACAACATGCTATCAATCAAATCAATCAAATGTATTTCTAAAGCCCTTTTTACATCAGCAGCTGTGACAAAGTGCTTTTACAAAACAGCCGGCCTTGTGAGCGCACCGGTTCGGGGGTCAGTGTCTTCATCCGTGTCAAATTCTGCCGCTCCCGTTCTGAGGGTATTTATCGCTTTGCTACTGCGGAAGCTTCCGGTGCCTGTTGTGCACCTGGCTGAAGCTCTGATTGGTTGGTATGCCCGCTATCTGATTGAATCCAGCCATTATCAATTGTTTGAAAACATTATCCTGTTTCCAAATAAGTTGGGACGATGTGTACAATGCAAATAAAATCAGAATGCAATGATCTGCAAATGATTTATCCCTATATTTAATTGAAATTAGTACAAAGACAACATATTGAATGTTGAAACAGAGAAATGTTATCGTTTTTGGAAAAATACATACCCATTTTAACTCTGATGCCAGCAACACGTTTAAAAAAAGTTGGGTCGGGGCATGTTTACCACTGTGTTGCATCACCTCTTCTTTTAACAATGCTCTGTATGCATTTAGGTACTGAGGAGACCAATTGCTGTAGTTTTGAAAGTGAAATGTATTTCCATTCTTGCTTGATATTTGATTTCAGCTGCTCAATAGTTTGGGTTCTCCTTTGTCATATTTTTCGATTCATAATGTGCCACATTTTTTTAGTTGGTGACAGGTCTGGACTGCAGGAAGGCTAGTTATGCACCCAGACTCTTTTACTACGGAGCCATGCTGTTGTAACGTGCAGAATGTGGTTTGGCATTGCTGCAAGAAGGGCTTCCCTGAATAAGACGACGTCTGGATGGCAGCATATGTTGCTCCAAAACCTGTATATATTGTTCAGCATTAATGGTGCCTTCACAGATGTGTAAGTCACCCAAGCCATGTGCACTAAGGCACCCCCATACCATAACGGATGCTGGCTTTTGAACTGTGCGCTATTAACAAGCCAGATGGTCCCTCTCCTCTTTAGCCTAGAGGATGCGGCGTCCATGATTCCCAAAAATAATCTCAAATTTTGATTTGTCAGACCACAGGACAGTTTTGCACTTCACCTCAGTCCATCTAGAATGAGCTTGGACCCAGAGAAGGCGGTGGTGTTTTGGGATGTTCTTTATATATGGTTTCTTCTTAGCATGGTAGAGTTCATAGACAGTTTTTTTCGGAAGTGTTCCTGAGCCCAAGCAGCCTACGCAATCGTGTCTGTTTTTAAGGCACTGCCATCTAAGGGCCCAAAGATAACCGCCATCCGAGATTCGTTTTTGGCCTTGTCCCTTGGCGGAAAGAAAGAACTCCATATTCTTTGAATCTTTTAATGATATTATGTACCATAGATGATGAGATCCCCAAACTCTTTGCAATTTTAAGCTGTGATACGTTATTCTTGAATTGTGACACTATTTGCCCATGCAGTCTTTCACAGAATGGTGAACCCCTGCCCATCCTCATTTCTGACAGGCCCATCCTTCCGGAAATGATCTTTTAATACCCAATCATGTTACTGACCTGTTGCCAATTGACCTAATCAGTTGTGAGATTTTCCACCAGGTTTAGTTTATAGCATTACACAATGTTTCCAGTCCTCTGGTGCCTCTGTCCCAACTGTTTTGAAACATGCTGCTGGCATCAAATTTCCAAGAAACAATAAACTTTCTCAGTTTCAACATTTGATATGTTGTCTTGGTACTATTTTCTATTGAATATTGTGTTTAAAGGATTTGCACATCACTGCTTTCAGTTTTTCTTGACATTTTACTCACCGTCCCAATTTTTTTAGGAAACAGAGTTGTATAAATAAAAAACTGGCAAGGCAGCCTGTTTTCTGGTGACCTGAAAGCATATGAATATGTAAACACAAATGGTTATTTCTTGTTAGGCAAAAAAACAACAACACCATATTCTAATGGCAAAAAAAACGATTTCCAGTAAGGAAAGGAGCTACCTGCTCTGCCTAATGCTTAGACATGAATTGATAGTACAGTGATCAGTGTGGTGCACCCCATAATCCCTACGCTGTTCTCTAGAGTGGATACATAGTTGCAGCATGTCAGGCAAAAGGTTGACTGCAGCCGGACACTTCAGGCATCGGTCCTGGCTGCATTCCTGTCGGACTTGGGTGGACTAAGGAGTCTGGGTGCAAGTTAGTGGACGGTTGTGCAGAAAGGTCTCTGGTTTACAGGCATTTCCACACAAAGACACTGAGGAAAGAGGGAGATAATAGTCAGTAAAACAGACGATCAGAACTCTGAATCAGACGAATGCTCGTAAGTTGGCCGCCCGGTCTAATATGGTGATCTTTGAGTACCTGCAGTCCTCTCCTCCAGTGCTGATCACATATTTATCATCGTAGGAGAAGCGAATGTTGGTCACGTGTGCCGAGTGCCCGAAATATCGCTTGTGTTTGGCCTGCAGGGAATGAAAGTGTGTATTCATTTAACATACTGGGTCACTACTCATGGCTACGGATCTGACTCAGGATCTTAGGTCAATGCATCTGGAGTTTCCCGAAGCTGCTGCGCAGGTCACTACTCCCAGTCTCTGTGCTTCTGGCGGAGAACAGGCTACTCTGGCAAAAGTGCTCACTTAATAAAGTTTGATCAAAGCTGAATCAGTGGCTGCAAGACCACAAAAATAACGGCAGCATTCTAATGTAAACAACTGAATATAACTTCACCAAAATAGAATAACACCACAAAATTAAGTTTAAATGGCATCATTCTTCATAATAACCCGTTTAGTGCCGCCCCCCCCCCCAGCCCCCCCATGATCAGAAACATTGAGATGCTCCAGATCTTTGAGTCTGGCAGACTAAAAATCCTCTAAAACTTTGATCTGCAAACACTCAGTCTTCAAATGGTATAACAGTAATATTGTTGAAATGAAATGAAGGACTCACAAATTTCTCAGTGCAGGGGAAGTCAAAGAGCTTGACCAATCCAAAGTCATCCCCAGTGACTACGTTGAGCCCAGCGTGGGAAACACAGGCACAGTTGACATCAGCCTTATCAGCGTTTCGTGGCCAAATTCCTAGCACCTCATCTCCCAAGATGCTGAGAAGGAATTAAATAGGACAGCCTTGCTTAGAGAGGACATTGGTCTGCCACAGATTAACCTTTTTTAATTTTTCTTCAAAGCATTTTAATTACTATAGAAAGAGTTGCAGAGTCACTGTTAAGTGGAAGTCAAATACCAAAGACTGAAAAGTTTAACAAATCATTCAATGGTCTTTCGATCACTAAAAGGTATTACCAAGGTTAGAGGGGCAATGGAATGTATTTTCCACTACTGGGAGCAGGAATGACCTGGGTGTAAGGTCAAAATGATCTTGAATTTCTTCTAGACACTGATTCTAACATGTTTCAAGGGGACATGATCACAGTTTCAATAGAGAAGGGTTGGCAATCCACATACTCAAGAGCCGTCGGTGACAGGTCTGGAGTCGTCAACCCAAAACAGCACAGTAGTAAGATACACAGTTTGGGTAGGACAGACATTTCATACATTTGAGACTGTGAGCATTTCCCACAAAGTATTGGTTGATCTCTGTTATTACATCAATTCATTAAAGACATGTATCTGTGTGCCCACTACATTTCCATACACAAACATGCCCCCAGATGATTAGCCTAAAGCTCAAACAAGCTCAAGCAACAAATTACTTGAATTGCTTTGGCTTGCATTGTAATACTGCAATGTCTCTACCAAATTGAAATGTTTTGATCGGCTCCTGTATATTCAATACCAGCTCTGAGCTGGGTAACAGAAGCAGAAAATACAACTTCTTTTGTCAGCTTGGCAGTGGGAGAAGATGCAATATATCTCCACTATATGAGCTACTTTCATTGATTTAAAAGAGAAAGACTACCAAGCCACTCCAGCTTCAATGAAACCCTGAACGTTTGACACCCCAATGTACTCCTGCCAAATAAAAGGGTGCTTTTTTTTACCATTCATACACACTGACCTTAACAGCTGTTTTTATGTCAACAGTGTTACCATGCAGTACCTTTTTTTTTTTTCTTAACAAAATATGGATCTTTTATTGGATTTTGGAGAACAGGTGGTTGAATTTGGTTGAATTTCAGTGACTAGAATGAATCAGTCTACCTGGTCCAGGTTGCCCAGGTGATCCTGTCAATCACTGTCTGTTCTGTCACCATTTTCCCAGAAGGTATCTCATGCACCTGGCGCTTATAGCTTCCTGTGGACACCTGTAGACACACAACCAGGAACAGATCAGAACATACACTCATGCATCCTTTTGGAATTGTTTGAAATTCGTCAGTCATATATCCACTGACTCCACTAACATTGACTCCACTAACACTGAACCCACTGACTCCGCTAACACTGACTCCACTGACTCTGCTAACACTGACTCCACTGATTCCACTGACTCCACTGACTCCGCAAACATTGACTCCACTGACTCCGCTAACATTGACTCCACTGACTCCGCTAACATTGACTCCACTGACTCCGCTAACATTGACTCCACTGACTCCGCTAACATTGACTCCACTGACTCCGCTAACATTGACTCCACTGACTCTGCTAACATTGACTCCACTGATTCCACTGACTGCACAGTCAGGAGGTGCCTTTATCAAATCCAATGTTACAAATGTGTTAAATACCTGCTGCATAAGCCTAATCACTACATGTTCATGTTTTTACAATGAAATCCAAATGGGGTTACTCCATTATGTAACTTCCAGTGAACACACTATACTGGCCCCTTCCCTACTGTGTCCCGCTGCCCCGTAAAGCCACAGACACATTTGCACTTGTAATCGTACTCTTAGGGCAAGTTAAATTTAGATGGCCAAGTTACTTACCCTTTCTCAGACTAACATGTGGCAGTCACAGCCACTTTCAGAAAATGGAAAAGGGTCTCCATAAACAGTAAAGAATGTGTGTAACTCTATAGGAATACTTCAGGTTGCTTTGTAGCATACGGAAGCCTGTGAGGTAACTCTGGAGCTGCTCCAGACTACAGTTAATAAGAGGAGGAATTGGCTTTCAATGATTATGACCTTCCTGCCATATGTGTCTCTAAATATGGGCATTTCTACTCCTGGCATGCATGAAACTGACAGACCAACATGGAGAGAACGCAGTGTGTAACATAATTAAATGGTTAAGATGGCTGCATTAGAACGACAAAACTGAATTAACAAGAGACATAAGGTGGTAGCTCAATGCAATGCCGAATGTTTCAAACCCCAATGTGAACATCTTCAGCCTAATAACAGGGAGTTTTTTTTAACCATTCATCCATTCTGACCTTGACAGGTGTTTTTTTTGTGTGTGTGTTTTAGGAACGATCTGTATGTACCAGTAGGTCTGACTGTGTATATGCGGCCATTGATTTCTTGGGCATTTTCTTTTATTACACATTAATATGCCTACTTCAAACCAGGTTATGTAGATAGGGACTGATGTCAAAGTCAGTAATCTGACCACTAGGGGTCACTGTTTATGAAAGCTCCAGTAGTAGCCTCCCTCTGTAGTAATAGGGTCTTTATGTTGCCTTGTTTTTGGTAGAGTGACAAAGTGAGCTCCAACACCATCTCCTTACTCAAACACTTACACTATGTAAAACATTCTTTAGAATGCAAATGTATGCCAAAATGGTGGTGTTTTGCCTAATAAATCACTGGGAGCTTGTAAACCATAGGAACACCGCCCACTGCTCTACTTAACAAATACTACAGTTCTCTAAGGATTTCTCATATTCATCCTGTTTTTAAACCCCTCCAGCTGTATTTTAGAATTTCTTAGGAGTGAGGCAGCCCTTTATTCTTTTTAGTCTTTTCATGTTTTTTATTAGAACAGTGAGGTAAAAGTAAGATTGGGGAGAGTGTGTGTTAGAATAGCAGTGGGCCGTATTCAAACCCATGCTCCCACAGGCACGCTAGACCCCCCACTGGGCATTGGTAGCTCTGCTCTTCATCATGGTCAGGGTGACATACCTCGATGAACCTGCTATCTGCAGAAAAGTCCATCTGGATAACAAAGCTGGAGATGTCCTTACAGTAGCCCACACGGTTGAGGGAGGGGCCTAATGTCAGGTCATACAGGTCAACCGTACACTCGACAGACCCCACTGCCAGGAGACGTTTGTCTGGGCTGAACCTGAGAGGACAACACAACAGAGATTGTCAATGTACAATATGTATCAGAGTTACAAACGTTTTGTCCATGGCTGTGAGTCCCTTGGAGACCCTAGTTTGAAAAGCCATGACATTGGACGACAGATATCCTCAGAAATTGATAATTCATTAATGCACCCAAAGCCATTTCAAATGAGATATTTTCCCATTTTAAAGTAAACATTTTTTAGAATGTTTTTCCATTGTTAAACCAGGTGTAAAATTGTGAATTTGGACATATTTTGGGAAACATAAGACTAAAATCTGAGTTTTGGTCAAGCTAAGGCTACGGTTGAGCCAGGATGTGGAAATGAGTGTAGCTAAAATACGAGCCCAGTTAAGTTGTCTCCTACGTCCTCTGAGTCATTACCTGACGTCCTGTATGGCAGCACTGCGGTCTCGTTTCTTGCCCCACATCTTCAGTGAGTTTGTAAGGAGGATAATGAACTCCCCGTTCTTCATGCCTACAGAGACCATCTCCCCATCGGGACTGTAGCTGGCACACTTCGCTGGGTGGCCCAGGCTCACTTTGTTCAGGAGTTTCTATCAGGTAAACAGGCAGCACGATTCAAGAGAACACTTGAGACTCAGTTGTTCTACGGACTCAAGAACACCAGTTAACATGATTACAAACACACTACTGTTCAAAAGTTTGGGGTCACTTAGAAATGTTCTTGTTTTCCATGAAAACATACATGAAATGAGTTGAAATAGGGAATACAGCAAAACGAATAGGAAATATAATCATTGACAGGGTTAGAAATAATGTTTTTTAATTTAAATAGTAATTGCGTCCTTCAAATCAGACCCACAAACGCTGATGCTGAAGATACTGAACTAGCCTAAAGAAGGCCAGTTTTATTATTATTGCTTCTTTAATCAGCACAACAGAGTGCTAACAATCACTTAAGGGTTTTTTATGATCAGTTAGAAAAGAAGGCCAGTTTTATTGCTTCTTTAATCAGCACAAGTTTGCAACTGTGTTAACATAATTTCAAAAGGGTTTTCTAATGATCAATTAGCCATTTAAAATGATTAACTTGGATAAGCAAACACAACATGCCATTGGCTGGCTGTATTTGCTTGTGTACCTGGCCACGTCTGAGTTTTTCTGTGTGTACGTGCGCATGTTTTCTAACATAACTACTACATTGGTAAATGACCCCAAACTTTTGAGCAGTAGTGTACATACCTCTAAGTTTCCAACAAGTTTCACAAGTAAATTATTAAAGACATTTAATGAAACATTCCAAAGCAATTCCTTTACTCAGCAGACCAATGGAAACACACAGCTTTTATCAGCACCCTACCTTGTCAGCAAGGTTCCATATGCGGATGGTGCCGTCATCGCTGGCCGAGATGAACAGGTCTTTAGAGGGGTGGGCAGCAAGACCCCAGATCTCCCCCTGCATGTGACCGTTGATCAGGATGTTGGACGCTGCATTCTTCTCCCCCACCTCGATGATCTCGCCATCCTGAGTGCCTACCAGTATCTTACCCTGGTAGACAGAGGGGGGAAACAAATAAGGTTAGTGTTTTCAACCCTTTTCGGATCCCCAGCTGAAGCTATTGACTAAGAATAACCATAAAATAACAAACTCAACATGGACAATGGGTTCAAGCAACATGTCACATCTCCCATACTGCAACTGAAAATGCATCTGAAGTTGCTGTGTGGGCAAGGGGTTACTGAACACTGCTACAGTCTGGCAAGGTCACAAGGACACCAACAAAGCAATTTCCAAACAAAATTACTTATTTTCTGTGGAAAAAAATAAGTGATGTATTTGAGGCACCATTACCTTCTCTGAACCTGAGTAACAAAATGTTCTGTTCCAGTGCAGGGAAAATAAACAAGGACCAAGAGAGTATGAAATAGCACCCAACAGATTTATCAGTTATAAAGGCAAACTAAATGAGGACACACAAAAACAAATCAAATCTAGTGTCTAATCCCCAGTCCATCCAATGAAAAGCTACTGAGTAGCTGCAGTACACATTTATAAAGATTGAAATTACTTTAAATCAAAACATTTTTAATCTCTACAGTATATCAAATTTGTAATTGCCAGAGATATTGGCTTTAGGCTGTGTATGTGCTGGCTGGGTTGAGCTTACCTTGCCCCTACAGACAGACCTCACACACTCGACAGTCTGTCCCGTCTCCAGCTGGAACGCTCGGCAACGCTTCATCTCCTGGTCCCAGAGTTTCACGGCACCGCCCTCCTTTGTACTGAGAAAGAGCACACATTCCCGCAATATAACCATTATCATACCTCATTGTCCTCATCACCATCGAAAAAGTCATCACAGACACAAGACGACACACACCTGAAGTGGAATTCCAGTTGTCACTAGGGTGCTTTTATGTGTCGTTACTTGTGGTTGGGTAAGAAACGGTGCATGTCTCCTTGAAGTGAGAGTTCAACAGTATTGTGGGGGTCATTTTAAGGGGGTTGTTATTGGTGGCCCATCAGTAGTGTACTCACGGCCTCTCCTTGCCCCCCGTGACGATGAGGCCGTCCCTCAGTGTGGTGTACATAGTGAACACTGGACCTGTGTGGGCTTTGGCCACAACGCGAAGCAGGAAGTGGTCTCTCCACACATACACATCCCCATTTATGGCACCCGTGAATGTTAGGTTATTCTGGAGGAAGAGAACCCATAGAGGGCAGGGTCACCAGAATGATTCAACTGTCAATGAACCTTGAATGAATTGCAGAAAACAGGTCTGATTACAGTGGCCTGTTCATCTGACCTGATTCAGTCCATAAGGGTCGACAGAGAGTGTAAAATCCTGTTTCTACTCACAGCACCGAAAGCCACAGACAACATGGTCTGCATCCGGCCATCCTCCACCGAGCCGACGACTCCTTTCTTATACATGAGAGAGCCTCCAGCCAGCGTCCAGAACTTGATGTGTTTGATCCCAACAGACACAAACTGAGAGTCTGAGTCTGGCCGAAACTCCACAACAAAGATCCTGTCCGGATGACCTCCTTTACTGGTCACTTTGGCACCTGGATTGGGGAACAAACACGCACACGTCTTCTCGTGCTTTTTTCTCCGTGTGGGAACCAAGAAATTATACTAAAACTAACCCCAATTCTAACAGTAATCCCACAAATGTTTTACCCTAAACCCCTAAGGTGAAAAGCATGATTCCTTGTGGGGACCAGCATTTTCTGAGAGGTTTTCTTGATCATTGTGGGGACTTATGGCCCCAGTATGCATTGTAAATCCAGGATCTCTCGCACACACATGCAAGCACACAGCTAATACCTACAGAGTGGTATCTAAAAATATTGTTTTGATTGACCATAATAAAAAATATAAATGTAACGTTTATGAGAAGATAGGTACATAATGGTTTTTTTGCAACAATATCAGGTTGTCTCATCTATGTATATGGAAACTGCAAGTGGCTCTGGAAATCATTGCTAAATGACAAAAAGACACGTGCAATGTAACCTTTAGCCGACCACCAGGATCTTACAGTACACAACTAAAGACCTCACCTTCCTGCCAGCGCCAAACAGTGATGCTGTGTTCAGGCTCCACCCCAACAGAGAGCAGCAACTTGCCCGTGGCGCTGAAGTTGACGTAGCCCACCCCCTTGGCGTGAGAGCATCGCAGGATGGATAGCGTTTGTTTACTCATGGCATCCCACACGTGGATGGAGGGGGTGGTGCCTGGAGCAGAGAAAAAAAAAACACATACTCCAGTCAGGTAGACCGGGAAACAGCATGCATGGTTATGTAGTCAGAACGTCTCTGCAGAGTATAGGTTAAATCAACATGGACGAATACAGAGGGACAGGCACTAGACACGAACTGGACAGGCTAAGTGAAACAGGACAGGCCACTGGAAAACAGCGGGAGAACAGCGAGAGTCAACCTATTGGGTAAAACTGTAGAACACATCAGTACAAAGGGCAATTTTGGAAGGTGTTTTACCTGGTAGGTCTGTCACTTCACCTGTGGTGTGTGAGCGATGGGAAATGAGGCCGCAAAAGAACAAATGAAATCTACAGTGAGTGCCTTCTCGGATGAAGCTGAGGGTAATATGAAATAAACATCAATAAAAATGAATTCTAGCATCAACTAAAATGAAAATGTGGCAAAGCAGACGGGTCACCAACAAAAGGCAAATGCCAAAGACCAAAAATATGCATTTCTCTCTTTCTTGTACACATTCATCCCATGCATGGATGTTACGAATAATAAAGCCAAAAATACATGACACAATCACAGTACATTACATACCAATCTGTCCTGTAGCAATGACATTTTTGTATTTTGGATGTTGATTGACAGTCAAGCAGAGGATGTCCTCCGTATGCTCCAAGTAGAAACTCTGGGTCCCTGAAAAGAATCAGCATCAGACACAGTCAATCACCATTTTATCGCGCACGCGCCTATACGATAAATCTCAGGTCCTGACGTTAATGCTGAGGACCGGGTCCAGGGCACGTGACCGCGCGGGCAGTACCGGTGGTGAGGCTGTGCACCATGGCCGTGGCCGCCGTGTGGAAGACAATGTCAGCGCCGTCGTTGAGGTAGTGCAGGTTGTTGCGACAATCGAAGCCCCTGAATCCAAATACGTGATCCAGTACCAGGTCCTGAAGTGCACATGTTACCAGATCCAGTCACATCCCACAACACTGACCCAACACTGACCCAACACTGACCCAACACTGACCCAACACTGCTTGATTGACAAGGAGGGAAAATGTATCATGGACATGCAAAATAGTGTTGACTATGATGGTTATTCAGAAGCAGTGAAACAAACCTCAACAAGCTTCTTTTTTTTGGTTATATTGTTCTTCTGCAACTTCTCGGGTTGTGGAGCAGCTCGGCTAACAGGAGGCCTACAGAGAGGAAACAGGTTGTACTGCCTCTGATATGTATATAATAATACTAACATTGACACCAAACTTTGTTTATTGTCAGAGTGATTTCATTATAGGGCACCGTAATGACACATAAAGGATTATGTCTAGTTTTACATGAGAAAAGTAGAAACATACTGTATATCAATTCCACTTGGTTTTGATAAAATGTACTAATTTTTGTGTCCTATCCAGCCTTTGGTGCCATGTTTAAAGCAACTAAATAATATTTTTGTTGTTCTTCATTCCCAGGTTTTTCACAGTAGGCAACATTGCCATTAAGCAAATTAAAATAGGGAGTGCAAACATAACATCAGTGTTTGAAAAGTGAAATGGCAAATATGTTAAAAACGACCATATGTTGAGTGTATTCACTTATAAAACTGGTATAAATTTTTAAATACCTTAAAGGGTTTTCTAATTTGTACATTCATGAAGCAAATTGTTAGTGTACAAAACCAGGATCCGGGGGCATAGTTTTCATTGGGTATTTTTCTGGTTGACTTATACTGGAGTGCTTGAGAGGATCAAAATGCCTGCAGGCAACTTCTAACTTCAGTATTATTATTAGCAAATCAGTCAGTCAAAATGTACCAATTTTGACTGACTGATCCTCGCAAACACAGCCATGTTATGTTACGGTATATTTACTTCTAATGTACGTATGACAATTGGGAAGCTTTCCCATTAGTGTAAAAGAGAGTGTGAAAACGATAGAGCCATGGTACTAAATACTTGAATAGTTACAATCCATTATATCACTCTGAATAGAAACATTATTAGGCATTGCTACTGCATGTTCAATCCAAATAGGCCCAACTGTTTATAAATACAGAAACATTCAGTGTGCCTCATTACACTGTACATGACAGGTCCACAGTGGCAACATGATACAGACATCGCTACAACAAATTGCAAACATCAATGACATTTTCCCATGACTTTTTCCACATGATGAATTTTGGGCCAGCCGCTGCACAGAAATCAACCAGGTGTGCACGCCACATTCACAATGTCAACGGGCGGAAACTTTCACAAGAGGACCACTAACGATGACACATTAACCCGGCTGGCTGTGGCCACATTTAGCATGTATGGCAACGAGCCACAATGAGCAATGAGTTTCCCTGTATGTCCCTTTTTCTGTACTCACTAAAATATATTGCTTTTTAAAAATCAAAATACCAAAGGTAAGTTGAATTCCACTCTCCTTAAAAATGACTGTGTCAGATAATTAGATTTTCCCGACGGAGTGGCCTTGCTGAGGATCATGGCTGGGATTTGATCCTCAGTTCTCAGCAGGGCGATCTTGTAAAACATAGGACTTGCACAGAATAGCACTCATATCTGACAATAAAAAGGCCACTAATGGAAGAATAAAATATATTTCTCCTAAACATAAATTGGTTTTCAAAGGTTCACTGAAATGAGTACATGCTCCTATGAGTGCGCACACACACACACACACACACACAGACACACACAGACACACACACACACACACACACACAAAGAGAGTCTATGTTCAAAGGGAAGCACATGAAGGTTGAATCCCCACAGGAATCAGAACAGTGTGATGAGGATGCAGAAGCCTTCGTTATACAGCACCACCACTGCATGCAATGGCCTGGTATAACTGCAGGGCTCCAGCTCACTGGTGAAGCACTAGAACTCAGCAGTGATCACTGGGGTCACATGCATGGACTTAACGTATTACAGCTGATAGACTGTTACTCTCTGAACAGCATTTTATCAGCACCGTCTGGATGTTCTTGCACGGCATGGAGCTAATATTTCCATCAAATACTTTCTCCTGTTTCCTTTGGCAATCACACTATGGCTTATATATGCATATTTTTGTTATTCTTGTTTTTGGGGAGGATTTTACGCCTTATATGGAATAGCAGTAGGTGGGAATCAAACCCGCACAACAGCGGTGTGTGTGTTGTGGAGGCAGAACGGACTGCTACACCCCCATAGGCTCACAATCAGACTACCACGTCCCATGTTTGAACACTACTGTCTGGAATGGGTTCAATCAGCATGTCATGTTATATAATGTTATGACACAACACCACAGGTCATATATGTAGTAAATATCTCCGGCTGACTGATAAACGTTTCATGCTGAGCCAGGATTTCACGTTGGGGGACCCTGTCTCTTTCCACGTGGCTACGGGGAACAGGAAAAAGGAGATGGAAAGAAGATCTGCCCCAGTGGGTGTTAAGCTCTGCAGTCTGAATGCAAAGACGCAGTCATGACCAGGCGGGAAGGAATCGAACGGACCGCCACCATGCATGAACAAACAGTCAGAACAGAGAAACGGAGATGGATGGAGAAGTGGAGCCACACTGTAACAAACAGACACACGTCACCCACTTTACCTGGATCCCCTTGAGAGCAGTGGACAGAACCAAGTGAGAGGTTTAGAGGACACAGGTCGGAGCCCGGGGGGACCCACAGCATAGCTAGAAGCTAGGCTATAAGGCTCATGCAACAAGCAACCTGGTGAGCTGTTAGCCCCTCATTCCTGCCTGCTGAAAACCATGCTCTGACTGTCAGCATACTGTCAGCATGCCAAAATAAGAGAGAGAGACAGCTTGGAGGAATAGTGTGGAATGAAACAGCACACCAGTCTACAGAGTGATAAGGGGATAGGGCCATACCCTGGGCTCCCTGTGAATACTGTGCAATAGAGCTCCTAAGAGGGCAGGGAGGAGGAGGAGGAGGAGGAAGAGGAGAAGCAAAGGGAGAAATAAATGTGTCAGTGTCTCCATCTAATCACTCAAGGAGTTGGGAACGGTGAAGAAAAAACGAAATCCGGAGATTTCTGTGGTTCCAGGCAGGAACAGGAAGGCCTCTCTGGCATCCTTCATTACTGTACTCTGACTGTGCTCTACACCCACTATGAATGACTGCCACTCAAATTACACAAGATTATCTGGAATAAAAAGGTAGAATTCACATCACGTCCCCCAGGATTAGAGGAACATGTTGAGCAAGCTGAGTGATATCGACACCCATGGGCTGTGCAAGATGAGCTCCATAATCAACATAAATAGTTGACTAGAAAATGCTGCTTCAATACCTTATTTCAGACCTGACCATTATAGGTCACACATAAAATCACATGTTAAAATCATCTGATGTATGGTAACAAAGGTGGTTTCCATTATTATCAAACCTTGGACCACATATTATTTTGGATGTTAGATATTTCATTTCTGCCCAGTCAACCTACTAATATACTTTTCCTGAAAATAAAATGAATGGAAATACCCACATCCACATCCTATAGATAGCAGAGAATGCATGAATTAAATCATACTTACTTGACAATGCCCTGCCTCCAAAGGAATGCAAGTTAAAACACAATAGAGATATTAAGCGTTTCTGCAGACACCAATCGGCAACAGAGTAATTATGGATCACAGACGGTAGGGTTGAGGGGAACAATCAGCACACACAGTACATGGAGATGACTAGCACCAGAGTATACACTACTAAGATGACTAGCACCAGAGTATACACTACTAAGATGACTAGCACCAGAGTATACACTACTAAGATGACTAGCACCAGAGTATACACTACTAATATGACTCGCACCAGAGTATACACTACTAAGATGACTAGCACCGGAGTATACACTACTAAGATGACTAGCACCAGAGTATACACTACTAAGATGACTAGCACCAGAGTATACACTACTAAGATGACTAGCACCAGAGTATACACTACTAAGATGACTAGCACCAGAGTATACACTACTAAGATGACTAGCACCAGAGTATACACTACTAAGATGACTAGCACCAGAGTATACACTACTAAGATGACTAGCACCAGAGTATACACTACTAAGATGACTCGCACCAGAGTATACACTACTAAGATGACTCGCACCAGAGTATACACTACTAAGATGACTAGCACCAGAGTATACACTACTAAGATGACTAGCACCAGAGTATACACTACTAAGATGACTAGCACCAGAGTATATACTATTTCCAACTAAATTCATCAAGGACAAAAGGCCCAGAACAAATATTTACTGATATGCGGTCACTACTCTAGTGACTGCATATAGCTAAATCAAAAATTCCATTAACCTAAATAAAAAGTATATACTTTCGAAAAGGAAAATGGCATTTGTAGGAGAAAAGTTCTTAAGATTGTATGAATGTTTAGTAATTCAGTAAGATTGGTTTCTTACTCTCGATTCTCATTGCAATTTAAAGTTTCAGCGTCAAATATTTTCAGATCTGTACGTCTACACGAGAGCTTTTCACCATGGCATGGACAGAGGTGATAAATTAGAGTATGGTAAATAGCAGACAATTCTTCTCACCTTGTTTCAGCCATATCACCATCGACCACAATCTTAATCAAAGTTGAGTTAAGGTGCACAGCAGATCATTTAGGGAGGGGGATGCATTGCTCTTTCTGTTTTCATAGGCTACAATCTGTTGTCACTCCTAGTCTGTCTTCTATGGCTCTTCAACCCTCTCCTGGGGTCCCCCCAAGCCATCCCACAGTTTAGTTTTAGCCCGGCACTAGCTCACCTGATTCAGGTGAGCTCGCTCTGGGACACATCTAATAGATGGAATGGCTACGAGGTCCCCAGGAGAGGGTTGAAGATCCATTAACAATACCAATGATTATTTTTAAGATGGAAAGAGATTTCCCAAAACTACATCTAGCTACACTAATGCTCTGTTTAAGACTATGCAGATAAATATATATATGGACAGAGACTAAGGGCTCGTATTGAACAAGGAAAAAACTATAACAATCCAGTACTGTTCTCCATTCACCTGGAATAAGCTCAGATTTTACAATAAAAAATAGTCATATTAAATTATTTTAAATCTATGATCAAATCAATGGTGGATAATATGGGGGGCTGTAAAGGTTTTGACCTTTAACCTGCACTGTAGCTTGAAAAAATTATGTAGGACCTGTGGGACATAGTCAACTGGTAAAATAAAAATGAAACAATAAAATAAAAAAATTTCATTGGACAATGTTATTCTTAACTTTTTATGTATGGTCTGTACAGGGAAAGAACAGAGGATATACATAACAGCAGTGCTATGATATGTGACACTGAGGCAAAATACTTGATTTAAGGTCTACAATTTACAACAATGTACCTTTTGGCTGTGAGAAAACACATCATAGTCTTCTCTGGCTACTTTTTTATATACATTTTTATATACTTTACTTAGATGCACAGTAATAATAACACCTGATTTCTCAAAATGTTATTTTGCAACCAAATCTATTTTAATATTATAATTTATTTAAAACTTATTAAAATGTATTTAGAACTTAAGTTTGGCTCTTTTTACAACTTGTGTTTAGCATAAATCATGTAAGATGTATGTGTTGTTATACTGAATGTGGGTATAAAATATTGCAAATAATTCCCCTTTTCAAATTAAAGAAGATCCGGGGCCCTTCCATGAAAATTTCACGCACCTTATTGGGATCGTAACCCCTAACCTGGGAAACCCTGCTCTACATACAGTCTCCAATTAACTGAGATGCTACCAATGATACTGTAGGTGTACACCACATATTGGAATGGAAGCAATACATATAACACAGAATCTTTGAGCATACTTGCTACACATGCACATAACACTATGCAAGATTCCTTCACTATAAATCACAAGCAGTGTAACACCACACAGATTACAGTCCAAACACGAACATCCACTGTTCTACAATGTCACAAACGGATGGAACACACACAAAACATGCACACAGCATTCAGTAACAACAGGCTCCACCCACGATACATGCCCAGGACAATCCATAGTATCATAGCAACAGCGCTGACTAATGTGGAGGAAGTACTGGAGAGCGATGACACGCATTGTTCTGAAGGACATAACATGGACATAATGATAAAGATATTTATATAAGCACAGAATTATGTCAGGTCTCGTTTTGTGAAGCTTTTTTGGGGGGCATGTAGTGCAGATACATACAGAGGAGTCAATTTGAAATAGTCTAACATTGAAACAGGCCTTTACTTTGGAAATACTGTGCGTAAAGTACTAAAAAGTCAACTCACCCTGTACCTCACAAGCAAGACCAAACTCTAGGCCAACCTAACAATGACTGTCTCAGAGGGTTTACAAGGATGAATTCTGTAGACGGTGATTCTACTGAAACAACACAAATGTTCTGATATAGGAGGTAGGAGGTAACAAAAAAGTTATATATATTATATTAAGTTACAAAAAATACTGGTGCAGTTCTGTTTCTTGACACCAGATGGCTCTAATAGCCTTCCTTTAAGGAACACAAAATTGTTGGATGGTTAAGATAGCCAGATTAGAATCCATTTAACGGTTCCTATCTGTTGTTTCTTAAATATCTCTGATTCCGACTCTTCAATATTATTTAATACCTTTATACTTCATCATAGTCAGATGCCCAGACGCTAATATTGAAGCTCCATCACTTTGAGTCCCAAAACAGAGTTCGGTACCTGGAAGGGAGCCGTGGGCAGAGACACAGGAGTGGGGGGGTGGGGGGGTGTACCTTTCCTCTGCTGACAGCTCCTTCAGTTGCTGGTGGGGTTTGATGCCACACATTTCCCGGATGCTGACAGCATAGATCTTAGTGGTGTAGTCAATGCATCTCTCCCGGGCCACGTCACTGTCATACCCTACAAACACGCCCACAGGAACACACTCAGCCAATCGGAGCAGCGGGGTGAGACGCACACTGTGATGGCAGCTTTATACATGTCAAGAATGCATGAGAGTTGTACGACGGTAATATAGTACTGTACGGCGCCGCATCGTTTTAAACTGTACTCTAAAAGTCCCTGTTCACCTCCGTCCTCCTCAATGTCATCATCCGATTCCTCGCTGTCCACAGGGTTCTCCCTACGGCCCTCTCCGGTCCTCTCCAGGGCCCAGATCATCAGGGCGGTGTCAGCTCCGCCTACCGTCAGTAACGCTGTATCGTCTTGGGCCCATCGCACATTGGTCACATGGGCACTGTGACCCACGTACTTCTTGAAGCGGGCGTACTGACCCTGAGGGGGGCGCCGACACGGTCGCAGGGAAAAACAACATTAAAATGCGGTTCAACCCGAATGACAGTGTCCAGCTCCATGTCACCGTGGATTGTGTCACATGTTATGGGGCAATTGGAGTGCCCCTGTGCTGAACTGTCTCACCCTGACTGGGTAGCTGAAGAGCTTGAGGAAGCCAAAGTCATCTCCGGTGGCGAGCAGCTTCTTGTCTTTGGTGAGCGAGGCGGCATTGACGTCCGTGATGTCACTGTGAGTGGGCCAGATCCCCTCACAGGTGGGGCCCAGAACACAAGTCCACGTACCCCACTCGATTTTCTCTATCTGTCAGGCCAGAACACACACACCCCGAATAGTACTTTTATTATAAAAAATGTTTATGCTTTATAGGGTTGAAGTCAAGGTATGCACCCTGTTAGAATAAAGCACACAGGGACTCAAATGTACATTTAAAAAAGGATCATCCTTGTATCGGAGTACACACAGATTATAAGTTGTAACGTACGAGTTATAAATATATGCTCTCTCAGTTGGGTCTCTTACCTCAGAATTTCGTATGGTTTGTCTCTTCCCTCTGGGTGCTTCAAAGAATAATTGCTCTTTAGCACCTGAATTAACTTGCAGCAATTTACCTATGAAAAAAACCCCATAAGAATCCAAACACAAAACAGAACTAGAACATAGAGCCATAGACAAAATAAAAGTAAAACTAAGAGCCCATAGACAAAATAGTACTTTTATCTACAGACTATTAGTGGGAATCCATGCTCCGCTGTAACCAAAGACTCACCACGAGAGTCCCAGTCTATATGAGTGATATAGCTTGAAGCTCCTTTGCAAATGCCCACCCTCTTGCTAGACAAAACGTTGTAGATATCCACAAAGTTATCATGGGAGGCCACGGCAAGGTATTTACCAGCATCTGAAGAAGGCATAGAACCCATGGTTAATACTTTAGCCCGATGAGTGATAACGCTATTGTGCGACACCTAACTGCATATATTAGGAAATCTTGAAAACAACCGATAATAATGAGATACGTGTACATGTTAGCAGTGTTGTGTTACACCAACAGGAATGGATGGACATTTAGATCCTAGCTTATGTGATCCGGTCAGATTATATTAGTTACCTTGTGAAAACCTGATGTCAGAGATCGACTCCTTCCTATGATGGAACGACACCAGGTCCTCCAGAGTGTCAGAGTTCACGACCAAGAAACTGCCATCGTTGAGACCCACGGCTAAGGCTTTCCCATCAGGAGAGAAGGCACAGCATCTTCCACCTGATCCATCCATCCACACACACACAAACAAACAGTTAAATACTTCCAAAATGGACATTCGGACTGACAGATGCAGAAACAGAAGGTGACACTGGTGTGCCTTACGCTTGATGCTGACCACTGAATTAAATAAGTCATTAGCTGACCAGAGATGGCGACATTCGGCGGCTACCTTTTTTAAGTTTGCGTACAGCCACCATGCGGTGGTTGGTGGAGAGCTCCCATATCCGCAGGGTTTTGTCGTCACTCACGGTGGCACATATGGGGAGCAGAGGGTGAGCAGCCAGGCCCCACACCTCCCCTTCCATGTGACCCTGGAACCACAGACACACAGACGTCGATGTCCCAACTTGATTTGAATCCACCTGACACCCGCAAAAAACATTGACCCATTGTCTTAGGACGGTACTTGTTAAGGACACAGTTTGTTGTTTTATCAGTAGACAAAATCCACAAAGGATCTGATCCCGGATAGCGCCAGTCATTTCGGCCGGCAACACCTCCATACCGATCTTTCATAACTCATCCTTATCATGTCTGTTCACCATGGCAACTGAGCCAGGTACCTGGGGTCTGGGAGGCTCTGACTGTGAGCTGTAGGGGATTGAGGGAGCCACCAGAGACACACTGACAGTCAGAAATACACACACAACAAAGCATTCACACATGCACACACACAGGTGGAGACGTGCGCATGGCACCATGGAAAACAATGGCAGGTTTGACAAAAATTAGGAAGAATCTATTGAGCTAATTAAGCTATTCTTTAACCGGGCTAAATAATCCAGTGGGAACAAAGAGCTTTTCGGAGCCAGCCAAGCAGCAAACTGTCACATTGCCTCAGATAAGGAAGGATTTATTTATGAATGCAGTCCCTGAGTTGATACTGACGTAAAGAACAAGCCAAGAAATCGAAAACCCTGGGTAAGTGGAGTACAGGCAACACTTGAGGACTGTGGTTCCACTACAGGATCCGGCTGGAAAAAAGGGGGAAAACTAAGTAGAAACTGTTTTATCTAGGGTGTTTTTATCAAGGTGTTTTATCTACAAGTGTACACACAGCCAGGAGCACATAGGTTTATCCAGCTTTTACTAATCCTAACCCTATATCCTTACCAAAACCATAGGCCAACCCTAAACCTAACCTCAATAACCGAACATTTATGCTTAAATTTAACCTAGCCATAAAGCCAAACTCAAACAGGAAATGCCTAATCATAACCCTAATTCATCCCCAACAAGTCCCCAGATGTTTCTGATTCAACCACAATATGAAGACATTTACGTCCCCATGACATAATTAGGTTAGAAAATATGTGCACACAGAAAAACACAGAAGTGGCCAGGTACAAGTTTGGATTTGAATTTCCAAATTTTTTGCAATTAAAATAACAAATACAGTGTAGACATTGTTAATGTTGTAAATGACTATTGTAGCTGGAAATGGCTGATTTATATGGATTATTGCAACATGCAGACAGAGGCCCATTATAAACAACCATTAGTTTTGTGTTCCAATGGTACGTTGTGTTTGCTAATAATATTTGGTTAATTGGCTAATTGATCATTACAAAACCCTTTTGCAATCATGTTAGCACAGTTGAAAACTCTTGTGTTGATAAAAGAAGCAATAAAACTGGCCTTCTATAGATTCGTTTATCTATGTATCTGGGGTATCTAGAGCATCAGCAATTGTGGGTTCGATTACAGGCTCAAAATGGCCAGAAACAAATCAGTGTATTCTTGTTCTGAGAAATGAACGCTATTCCATGCAAGAAATTGCCAAGAAACTGAAGATCACATACAACGCTGTGTACTACTCCCTTCACAGAACAGTGCACATTGGCTCTAACCAGAATAGAAAGAGGAGTGGCTATAATGGAGTGGCCAGTACAGTCACCAGATCTCAACCCTATTGAGCTGTTGTGGGATCAGTGCCCATGAAGCCAATCCAACTTGTGGGAGCTGCTTCAGGAAGCATGGGGTGAAATCTCTTCAGTTCACCTCTACAAAGTGACAACTAGAATGCCAAAGGTCTACAAGGCTGTAATTGCTACAAATGGAGGATTCTTTGATGAAAGCAAAGTTTGAAGGACACCATTATGTCAATGAAAAATCCTTATTTCTAACCTTGTCAATGACTATATATCCTATTCATTTTGCTATATTTCCTATTCAAAATCAGTTCATGTACGTTTTCATGGAAAACAAGAACATTTCTAAGGGATCCCAAACCTTTGAACAGTAGTGTACATACACACAGACAGAGAGAAAACAAAATATATTACACAGTCAAAGCCAGGCATACACAGACCCCACCCATCCACCAAACCACCCACCCACACACCCACACACCCACACACCTGGACCAGCAGGGTCATTGGTCCACTTTTGTCCATTTCAAGTATTTCTCCATTCTTGGTTCCCACCAGGATGTGTCCGTGACCGAGAGTTATGGCACGAATGGAGGGGTTGTCCTCCAACAGCAGCCCTGGGAAAGAACACCACCAACACCAGCACTGTAAAAACATCCTACAGCCGCAACCAGAAAATCTATAGCCTCCAAATGCAATATAACTACATTTTCACCAGTGGCCAAGAGATGGCAGCACTAAATAGAAGGATACAGTGGTCACTAAATAGAGGAGGATACAGTGAACACTGAATAGAGGAGGATACAGTGGTCACTGAATAGAGGAGGATACAGTGGTCACTGAATAGAGGAGGATACAGTGGTCACTAAACAGAGGAGGATACAGTGGTCACTAAACAGAGGAGGATACAGTGGTCACTAAACAGAGGAGGATACAGTGGAATTTAAAAAGGAGGATACAGTGGACACTAAATAGATGAGGATACAGTGGTCACTAAACAGAGGAGGATACAGTGGTCACTAAACAGAGGAGGATACAGTGGTCACTAAACAGAGGAGGATACAGTGGAATTTAAAAAGGAGGTTACAGTGGACACTAAATAGATGAGGATACAGTGGACACTAAATAGAGGAGGATACAGTGGACACTAAATAGAGGAGGATACAGTGGACAATAAATAGGAGGATACAGTGGTCACTAAATAGAGGAGGATACAGTGGTCACTAAATAGAGGAGGATACAGTGGTCACTAAACAGAGGAGGATACAGTGGTCACTAAACAGAGGAGGATACAGTGGAATTTAAAAAGGAGGTTACAGTGGACACTAAATAGAGGAGGATACAGTGGACACTAAATAGAGGAGGATACAGTGGACACTAAATAGAGGAGGATACAGTGGACAATAAATAGGAGGATACAGTGGTCACTAAATAGAGGAGGATACAGTGGTCACTAAATAGAGGAGGATACAGTGGTCACTAAATAGAGGAGGATACAGTGGTCACTAAACAGAGGAGGATACAGTGGTCACTAAACAGAGGAGGATACAGTGGAATTTAAAAAGGAGGTTACAGTGGACACTAAATAGAGGAGGATACAGTGGTCACTAAATAGAGGAGGATACAGTGGACACTAAATAGAGGAGGATACAGTGGACAATAAATAGAGGAGGATACAGTGGACAATAAATAGGAGGATACAGTGGTCACTAAATAGAGGAGGATACAGTGGTCACTAAATAGAGGAGGATACAGTGGACACTAAACAGAGGAGGATACAGTGGTCACTAAACAGAGGAGGATACAGTGGTCACTAAACAGAGGAGGATACAGTGGTCACTAAACAGAGGAGGATACAGTGGAATTTTAAAAGGAGGTTACAGTGGACACTAAATAGATGAGGATACAGTGGACAATAAATAGGAGGATACAGTGGTCACTAAATAGAGGAGGATACAGTGGACACTAAATAGAGGAGGATACAGTGGACAATAAATAGAGGAGGATACAGTGGACAATAAATAGGAGGATACAGTGGTCACTAAATAGAGGAGGATACAGTGGTCACTAAATAGAGGAGGATACAGTGGTCACTAAATAGAGGAGGATACAGTGGACACTAAACAGAGGAGGATACAGTGGTCACTAAACAGAGGAGGATACAGTGGTCACTAAATAGAGGAGGATACAGTGGAATTTAAAAAGGAGGTTACAGTGGACACTAAATAGATGAGGATACAGTGGACAATAAATAGGAGGATACAGTGGTCACTAAATAGAGGAGGATACAGTGGACACTAAATAGAGGAGGATACAGTGGACACTAAACAGAGGAGAATACAGTGGACACTAAACAGAGGAGGATACAGTGGTCACTAAATAGAGGAGGATACAGTGGTCACTAAACAGAGGAGGATACAGTGGTCACTAAATAGAGGAGGATACAGTAGACATTAAATAGGAGGGCACAGTGGTCACTAAATGTAAAGAACAGTTTTTAAAATGTTAACGGTCCCATTACAAACCCCTTATGCTTTGTAATACAGGCGTGTACTTGGCGTGTACTTGGCGTGTACTTGGCATGGTCAGTGTGAGTTTACCAGAGAATGAAAGCAGTTCTCGCACAGCGTGTCAGCATCTGTCATGCACTTCAGTGGACTGCGTCAGCTACTGAAAGGCAGAGGGTCATCTTACCTTTGGATCCTGGGCAGAGGGCTGCTCGCTTGATGGCGTAGGTCTTCAGGCACCTTTCAAACATGTCCTCCCAAAGCTCCACCACCCCGTCCTTCCCGCCTGTCACAAAGCCCTGAAGAAAACATCGATTGGAGGGGTGTCACCCAGCGCACAACCCCTCTGACAGCCCAGCCCAAGCAAACGGTCTGTGATAACAAATGGTCTGGTTGAACTGCTGAATGTTACAGGGTCTTGAATCTGACAATGAAAGGCTGGATAATGCAGTGCAGGAGGAAAGTATGGAAGGAGGGAATACAAATAAAAATGGCTCTATGTCTCTCTGACATCTTTCACAACATTACCAGGAGCAGTTGGGAATTACAATTACTCTTCTACAAGCAGTCAGGGTCTGACAAAGATCTGAAGGAGCAACAACAACACATCAGGAATTCAGCAGGAGGTCTCCCCCAGGAATGCCCTCTCATCTCACACATCCTCCTCAAGACTGCTTCTCTGTTAAACGGGTTCGCAAACAGCATCACATAAATGAAACTTCTGATGAGACTGTCATATAAATATAAAAAAACCTAAGGCATCTCTACATGAAAGGAATGTGAATTTCCAAATGGGTGGATGAATCAATAGGTGATCTACAATGTATACGATATAAGATTATGTTTAATGGACTACACTAACATGCACTGATCGCCAGAAATATGACTAAATACACTATAACACAGCATTCTTCATTAGTAGCAGTAAATAGCTAATGATTTTTCAGAGAACATATGCTAATGGGAGACAATCCATTCATGTAAGTCCATCTCAGCATCAGACACCGCAATGTTTCCCTGAGTCAATAAGACCTCACACAGGCAAATTACAGCCAACAAATGACCAATTAGTAAAACGACAAAACTACGCTTGGCTTAATCAAGCTGCCTAATGATGCCACATTGGACCCCAAAACAAAAGACCCAGTGTGACTCAACAAAACACATAGCTACTCATTAGAGCTCTACAATACTGATACCAGCCTCATCTATGGTGCATAGTAATTATAGTTAAACACATCATAACTTCAGCCAGCAGCAGCAAAACATATTAACACTGGGAGTGAGAAAGCCACCGAGTACAATAAAGAGGCGGAGAGAAGATCTATCAATAAAGACTATTATCTTGTTATAAGATTATGAGATGATGATTAGAAGATAAGCTGATAGCAGACATGGCTGAATCCCAGTAAAGTACTTTGTCCAGGGAGAACATGGCGAACACAGGTCCATCGTGAGCCTTGATGGTCTTCAGCAGCACTGGCTCCTTCCAGACATATATGTCCCCAGTGGCAGCTCCAGAGAATACCAGCTCGTCTGTCCGACCGTAACACACGGACATCATCGTCTCCAGCTTCCCAAGGTTCCCAAAGATGCCCCGCTTGAACATAAGGCCTCCACCTTTAGTGACAGCACACCAACGGAAACAGATTCATGAATGAATTGATTTCCATAAATGGACAAGGCCCCGACAACCTAGAGAAAGTAGGTATTATGTTCTTAATGAAATGAGAGGGTGGATAGCATTTCTAAAGATAGAATCAAAGTATGAAATCCCTGGAAGGATATATCTAAAAGTTAAAAGCCGGGACATAAAAAGACAGAAAGAGAGTGAGACTGATGATGTGAGAGAGATAACAGTCAGGGAGAACAGGAAGATGCACCTGCATATTGCCAGAACTTGATGTGTTTGATCCCCACCGTGACCAGCTTGTCCATGAGGACAGGATTACACTTTACCACAAACAGCTTTTCTTTATGTCCCCTGGGAAGAACACAGACAGAATAACACATTTATTTCATTACTTTGGGCAAATGTTCTGGAGGTGCCGACAAACCCATTAAAGACTATACTCTGAGTTTTGGAAGTGCTGGGCACATCGACAAAGGCCCAGCCCACCATGCCTTCCTATACCATAACCCCACGACCACCATGCCTGCCTATACCATAACCACACCACCACCATGCCTTCCTATACCATAACCCCACGACCACCATGCCTGCCTATACCATAACCCCACGACCACCATGCCTTCCTATACCATAACCCCACCACCAGCATGCCTGCCTATATCATAACCCCACCACCACCGTGCCTGCCTATACCATAACCACACCACCACCGTGCCTGCCTATACCATAACCCCACCCCCACCGTGCCTTCCTATACCATAACCCCACCACCAGCATGCCTGCCTAAACCATAACCCCACCACCACCGTGCCTGCCTATACCATAACCCCACCACCAGCATGCCTGCCTATACCATAACCCCACCACCAGCATGCCTGCCTATACCATAACCCCACCACCAGCATGCCTGCCTATACCATAACCCCACCACCAACATGCCTGCCTATACCATAACCCCACGACCACCATGCCTTCCTATACCATAACCCCACCACCAGCATGCCTGCCTATATCATAACCCCACCACCACCGTGCCTGCCTATACCATAACCCCACCACCAGCATGCCTGCCTATACCATAACCCCACCACCAGCATGCCTGCCTATATCATAACCCCACCACCAGCATGCCTGCCTATACCATAACCCCACCACCAGCATGCCTGCCTAAACCATAACCCATTTTCCCTCTGAAGTCAGAAGCAATGCAGTTGGACCAAGACCCTAGTGAGCAGGGGCTGGACCGCAAACAAGCATCTCCTATGTCGGTTTTTGGAAATGCATGCAGAAATTATTTGGATTTCATATAGTAGTTTAATCAGCTGTCAGGGTTTATATTTAATATTTATTGTGGCTGAATAAACCAGGACTATATCATAGGTTTTATTTTTAATATAGTTTAATAGAGCTGTACTATATCATGTGTTTTATTTTAAATACAGTTTAAGAGAGCTGTACTATATCATATGTTTTATTGTCCAGGTGATCATAATCAAGCTCAGATAAAGTAAGTATTTAAAAGAAAAACTAAACGATTTGAACTTCGCTGAGTTCAAATAAGGACTATACTTTCCAACCGTGATTGTGTAATCATTTTAAAATGTCCAAAAGCACACCTCCACTCATCACAGCACTAGGAGCTTCCTGACGAAATATTTCAGAAAGCTACCTCATAGTGGCCAGCTTCTCGCCTCTCCTCCAGTCCCACACCATGATGGAGTGGTGGTCATCAATGCCCAGTGAGACCAGAGTCTTCCCATCCGCTACAGAGAGAAACAGGTTTATCAAAGTTTGACATCATTGCAGGTAAAATACCTTTAATTTCTTTAGGGTGCTGAGGTGTGATCATTTCAGTGGTTGCCAATGTTGTTAAGTTACATGGCCAGAAAAAGAACATAGCCATACCAGAGAAGTCAAGGGCACAAACTCCCCTCTGATGAAAGCCCTTAAGCAGGGAAAAGCACTTCAGTGTTTGGATGTCCCACACATGGATGGCTGGGTTCCTGCCAACCTGGACACATTCACAAAGAGGTTATTAAGATCAGTGAGAGAGAGATACAGAAAGGGG
This sequence comes from Esox lucius, assembly GCF_011004845.1. Lineage (NCBI taxonomy): Eukaryota > Metazoa > Chordata > Actinopteri > Esociformes > Esocidae > Esox > Esox lucius. The sequence goes on along the minus strand of NC_047574.1, from coordinate 14,222,104 downwards.
GCGGGCATGTGTGTGTGTGTGTGTGTACCTGTCCAGTAGCTACATAGTCTTTGAGTGGGTGTACGGTCAGGCTGAGGATGTCATCATCGTGGCCCAGGTAAAACCTCTGACTGTGCTGCTCTCTGTTATAGACCACGCCCACCGCCGCTACATGATACACCACCTCCCCTGTCTGCGTGTAGAACAGGTTGTTTCTGCAGTCGTAGCCGCGGTACCTACACGAACACACACACGCACACACTTGGCATTTTGCACACAAGGTCCATCCGAACTTGGCTACCGAAAAGGCGCGGGAGCTGCAATGATGAGTGCCTGGGGAGAACACCGGGTTAACTGCCTTTTGCAGAGGGACAGAAAGACGGATGTTTCAACTCGCCTGCTCCTTTTTTCCATCGGGCAACATTTAATAACGAAACACAAACTGAATGTTGGGAATTTTAATCAAATGTGTCGTGAGTCGCATTTATTTAATCTGTCAAAGTGAGAATAATCTCCATCCCAAATCATGAAGCTTTTCAAAAAGACACAGAGGGAGTCGCAGAGCTGTTTCATAATGAGGGGAACACCCAATTTCATCTCAAGTTCAACACAAGCACATGCCCTAATCAATTTCTAATGGCGGAATTTCAAATGATCTGCCGTTGAGACGACAGCACCTTAATGTGTGCATACGACTATGTTTCTGATGGAAACTCAAAAGAAGACCCGTCATAAGAACCCATTACCCGTGGACAAACTTCAGACGAAGGGCTTCGCCCGGGCCTCTCTGCCTCTTCAGGTAGCCGACCTGCTGCTTCTTCTCTCTGCTCTGTTGCCGCAGCTGGGGAAGGTCCTCCTTATAAACCTGGAACCGCCACACACACACTCCCTCTTACACGTGTGAAACAACAACCGCAAGCAGACTGACCAACATGCACAGAGATCATGTTTACTTCCTAACCCCGTAGCCACGGGGCATCATCTGTTTCAATGAACCGCGACGCGAAGGGGCCACCGACGACAGTCAACCCATTTGGGGACGTGCACAGTTAGTGTCACAGGAAGTCTTCAGGGAAGCAGGGACAATAAGACGACTTTAAACCGGTGTCTTATTGATGTGTCATAAAACAGCGCTGGCGTGGTCGGACGGGTATCTCCACAAAACACATGGCCTGGGCTCCGTGCGGTACCGGCCCACGTCGCCATGGCAAAACGCGCAGACCCAGCTGCTGGTAGAGATAAGATATGAGACGGATGCCATGGCAACCCAGACGTTCTCCAACAAATAGATTAAGTCAGCACTGATCCCATACAATGCCGCTGATAGGAGGTTATATGAATATCTTATCTACCCGTCCGTCCGCTTTGCAGCCTGTGACGCCTGCTAACATCAATCAATACCAGAATATCTCCATTCGGTGCCTCCACTGACTTTCAGTATGTCTCAGGTTACTTGAGCACGGCTGGAAACATTATAATTAACACAGGACATATAAATCCATCTCCAGTAGGGTTTTTTACCAGGGTACTGTTTAAGCCTTTACCAATGGGTTTCTTATAATTTATTTCCAAAAAACAGTTTTTATATGGAGCCAATTCTCTGATTTAACCGTTATCATCGCATATCTCTTTCTCTGCCTCTGACACTGCCTTCAGTGTTAATTATGGAAAACACTAACTGTGACTAACACTAACTTCATTTGAAACATTCTTAGTATCTCTCATGTTGTGTATCATGTTTTAACCTGATATCAGGCACTTTCTGTCTGACCCATATTGGTGTCTCCCTCCTCCCCACACCCATCTCCCCCGCACCCGCCTGCCCCTCCCACCTCTAGCGCCTTTGATCTTCACACACACACACACACACACACCTGTCGGTCATAGTTGATCTGTGTCTCTTGCTCGATATCAGAGTCCAGCTCTGGGACATCAGACACGTCCGAATCCGACTCCTCACTGTTGGAGTCAGCATGGCCATCTTCAGGGAATACATGACAGGAAGCAATCTCACATAGTCACTGTTTTTGGCTTCTGACAAGAGCATGGATACTGTGTACTGTGGTCACATATCACTGGTGTAAGATACAGCCATCGTGTCAACCCAAGAACGTGTTCATACGGGGCCATTCAGAAAGTAACCCAAACTTAATGTAAAGTACCTTGCAGTATATTGGTCTCCAGTTCTCCGTTGATGATGCCCTCGGGCAGAAACCTCCACTGGAACACGGAGTGGTCTGCCCCCCCGGTCGTCAACACCCACTGCAGGTCGTGAGACCAGTGCACGTTGGTCACGTGGGCCGAGTGGCCGTTGTACTTCTTACATTTGGCCCCTGTTCACAACACGGGGGTTAGAAGTTGGTCAAGTTGACTGGAGAGATAAGGGTGTGTTCAACATGACCGAAAGGAGAAAGAGGGTTGTGTTCAACATGACTGAAAGGAGAGAGTGGGTTGTGTTCAACATGACTGAATGGAGAGGGGGGGGTGTGTTCAACATGATTGAAAGGAGAGAGGGGTGTGTTCAGTATGAATGAAAGGAGAGAGGGGTGTGTTCAACATGATTGAAAGGAGAGAGGGGTGTGTTCAATATGACTGAAAGGAGAGAGGGGTGTGTTCAACATGATTGAAAGGAGAGAGGGGTGTGTTCAATATGACTGCAAGGAGAGAGGGGTGTGTTCAATATTACTGAAAGGAGAGAGGGGTGTGTTCAGTATGATTGAAAGGAGAGAGGGGTGTGTTCAATATTACTGAAAGGAGAGAGGGGTGTGTTCAGTATGATTGAAAGGAGAGAAGGGTGTGTTCAATATGACTGAAAGGAGATGATGAAAGGAGATGATTCAACACGATTCCCTCGCTCGTTATACAATTATTTGCACAGGTATACATTTAATTTTTGACGAAACAACTACAACTAAAATCGCTCCAAAGTATGAATGCCGTTTTGCATATTCAGAACAGAGACATTTACTGACCTTTCTTTAGGCAGGGGAAGCGGAACAGCTTGACCAGGCCAAATTGGTCTCCAGTAACGAGAACGGCGCTGCTGTAGTTGGCATCCACAGAGTTGATTTCACTGATGTTGGTGTACTTGGGCCAGATCCCACTCACCTCTGGACCAATGATACTCGTCCACGTGCTCCAGTGGATCCCTTTCATCTCCTCCTTAGTGGTCAGGTGCTTCCCCACTTCAGACAGAACACACATTTTGGCTGGACTTAGATGTTTTGGCAAACCAGCTCGTTCTCCGGCGGTCAGTGGAGTGAAGAGCATTTTATCAGAGGGAGGACCCTCATTGGCCTTGAATGAATAAGGAGTTCAGGTTGTGCGGGTGGTAAGAGCATGTACCTCATGTCAAACCAAAGGGACCAAATGGGAAGCACCATTTACATTGATAGGCAATCTAAGCAAACACTACCATTGTAATGGCAACGTTATATAATGCCATGTCAAGTGGTGTAGTTTGGACTGACAGTTTAAGACACCGCCTTATGGGAAACGTGTAGCACTGCAGCAGGGGTTCAAATCCCGCCTGCTACACTACTAGATAACCCCCACAAAAAGATAGATCATGTGAAGCAGCTAACCCAAATAAAAAGTAGGGGCAAGTAAAATATTAATGTAATAAAAAAATTTAAGTGCAACCGAACACTCTCTCTTTCCGGGCTGCTCTGCACCTGTTGCCCTCCTGGCTGTCAGTATAGATGGGCTGTCTGCTGATACTGAACACTGGAGCAACGCTGAGTCACTCACTCTGACAGGGCTTTTCACACAGCTCTCAAAATGACTTGTAGATCACTTCTCAACCTACACTTTATTCAAAGGGCTGTTTTGCAGACGCAGATTAGGCCTAGTCCCGGAATTACCCTTTTGAGTTAAATGTAGGTTCTTGGGGAGTCGTGCAAAGAAGCTTATGTAGAACATTGGCCACTGTTGAATTTCTAGTATTGATTCAATTCATTTAAAATTGTATAACGTCAAACTACAACTCAGTAGTGTAAAATAACTCCAATGTTTGGTGTTAATAAACAGAGTAGAACCAAAAACACACCAATGACCATATCTCCCAGCATGCTCCCCTGCAGATTGACTTTTGAAGAGTTTGATGTAAAAACATTATTTTTTTTAAGAGTTTGATGTAAAAAATTTAAATGTACACTAAGTTCTCAGTTTCTGGAAATAGCTTAGAAGATGTTTTATTGGAAGATGTTTTATAGTGACAATTAAACTATAGACTAACGACCAGATTTCACCTTTCTTATACCTTAACTGTAACTTATACCTATAAATATACCCATTCTTTTTATAAGTAAAGATTTGGCCCCATTTAAAGACTGATGAGAACAAGGCTGCTAAATGTTAAGTCAGCAAACTACAGACACCATTAAAATGTGCACACTCATTACAAAATAAAGACTGATTTGATAGAGTCTATCCCTCTGTGACCAAGATAATGTGTTTTTTATGCGATTTTATGCAATTAATTTAAATTTTTTGTCATATTTTCAAGATAAATCTACCTAGGAACATCAAAACAAGATTTAATCAACGTGCCTACAATCACTATGCTATTCCATTTAACTTTACCAATTTCTCATCGTGCTGCCCAGCTCCACACAGACAGTGCAAGGAGAACTGGAAGGCCAAGCTGAATCAGAAAGCGGGCAGGAATTAATATGGCGTCATTCCTTGGGCATGTTGCACACAGAAATGATCAGAACTTGTCAAGAACTGCTGAAAATCCAGATATATTTTTTATTTTGTTAGGCCCCCCCCCAAAAAAAACGCTTTCAACAATTTGGGTCTGAAAAAAAACCTGAATAACAAACTACTATAAAATCAAATCAACCATCATTGTCCAACTTTCTCTTTCCTATCGAGCTGATTGCTGTGTTATCGTTTCATGTAACTTCTCCCGGAATGGAAAAAAGAACCTGTTCTGATTTCATTCCTTGTGTTAACAGCAACCTAAAGTAAAAAGAGTCATGCCAGCATTATCGTGGCCTAGTTAAGAGATCCGACACAGACAATTTGCAGTCATTATGAAGCCAGACAGTTTTTTCCCCAAAGAGAGTCACTCTCAAAGCGACAGCAGAGGAAGTGAAAAGCCAAGCCAAGCTAGCAAAGCACAACGTTGTCAAAATGTGCTGGCAGCCAGTGCTGGTGACTCACTTGGCATCCTGTAGATGAGGCGTTCTCCCGCTCCGTCGTTGCTCTGGAGAAACTTGCTGTCGATGGACCAGTCCAGGTGGGTGATGAAGCTTGAGGACTTGTTGCACTCGCCCACTTTCTTGTAGCGCTGAGCCACGGCGTACACATCCACCAGGCCGTCGTTGGAACCTACTGCCAGATAGCTTCCATCTGGAGAGAACTTCATCTCGTGGATCACCTCCTTCCTGTCTTTAATGTGCACCACCTCCGTCATGTCTCTGGGAGGGAGAATGGAGGGTGGGAAGATACCAAAAAGAGAGAGAAAATTCACCAAATAGTTGGCGCGAGTGAGAAATAAGCAAGATATTGAAAGGTGGTTCTCTTAGCTCTTTGCAATGGATGCTCTCTTGCTAACTCGTTCGTCTAACCCAGTGAGCAGCAACCGAATGGACAAGGCCCATTCCTTGACATAATGAGTCCAATGCCTCCCAATACGACTGTCTCTGTCCATGGAGGAGGCTTTGAAAACACCGCCGTCATCACACCCGCCTTGCCCACACAAAAGCAGCTCTACCAGACTTAGTTAACACATCTTTGATAAGTCATTTTCGATGGCGATACAACTATGGCTTGATGTCTAGACTTCTTTCGGGTAATGCCCATGTCATCACAATCACAAATGGAGGGAGTTTGCAATGACAGGAAATCTAGACATTTGAAAATAGCTTCTTCCTACAATAATAATAATAGAAAACTATTTCATGTAAATCTAACCATTGAGTGGAGTTCAGGGAGGATTAATCATAACAAAAATTCTAATGCTATGATGGAGAAATGTTAACTTGGTTGAAGAAAAACTAATCACAAGGTAGTGGGTTATTGTTTTATTGGTTATTGGAATGTTTTACACTTGCATTTATCTTAATAATGTCAATCTTGTTTTTTTCCCAGAAGGTTGGAGGACCTCACACAGGAATCTGCCTTTGGCCTCAAAAACTATGTTTGCCCCATACAGTCCAAAACAACCCAGCCCCAGACAACAGAAATCCAATTCAATCATAAAACGGTTCTACTGATGCTGTGAGCCTGTTCATTTCTAATTGACTGAATGCAAATCGGGGCAGTGCTCACTTCAAAGTACAGCTTGGGGATTAGCTACTTCAAAACGTATTGATTAACAGCACTGCAGACCAATTTACTATAAATTAATGGAAAGTGCACGTCTGCACACTGGGAGTAAATGAAACTGGGACCTTCAATCAAGCTTTAAATGAACAGATTTCAGTAGAGGGCTGTTAAAACCTTAGGATTTGGCCCATGGCAGCAATTTAGACTAGGTTTCATAACTTTCTGGCCCTTCTTTACAAGATACATTGGAGGAGGTTTAATTCTTGGAATACATTTGCCTGCTTTGCTATAATTCAAGTACATATGAATTACCACAGAATAAATATTCCATCATTTTCCTAAATTAACTCAATGTACAGTATTGAGCATTCTAGCCATCCCCTCAGCTTCCACTGGGCCAAAGAGCAGGTGTGGTATAAGAAATGCAACTTCAAGCAGTATGTGATGGCAACGGTTCCACATCCCATAGGAGAGTCTGTACTGAACACAGTACTCCAAAGCCGGAGGTGATAGGGAATTTGCTATATTATAACTAAGTCTGGGTATTAAATTTTTCCGTCAGTTTATTTAAAACATCAGCAGTTTTCACAAACACTTTATACAAATACCCATCCTAAAACTCTAAGGAACAACCAACAACAAGAAATTGATAAACTGCGAATATGAAAAACTGCCTGGTAGGGTCGGAGCCTAGGAAGAAACCTGGCGAGGAACCAGACTCTAAAGTGTGGTCAGTCCCCTTCAGGCTGTGTGAAGATCATTAGAGCACTAACCTTCTTAGGTCAAATCAATATCTCTGCATGTTTAGATGATGGACGGTTTACTAAATACAGGCCTGACCATTGGCTAAATCGTTCATGTCTTCAATTAAATGTAGATAAAACTGTGGGAATGTTTTTTACAAAAAGGCAATGTAATAGTGTGTCAAATATATCAATTTCGGGTCAAAACATTACTATTGTGCCACAATTTAAATATTTGGGCGTTATTATTGATTCTAATCTCTCTTTTAAAACACATATTACGAAAGTCTGCAATAGGGTTAAGTTTAGTTTAGCTAACTTAAATATATTAGAAATGCCCTTACTTTTAATGCTGCCAAATTATTTATGGATGCAATGATTATGTCACATCTAACATATTGTCTGACAAGTTGGGGACAAACTAACAGCTCATCACTAAAGCCTTTGGCAACTATTTATAAAAAAACTCTTAAAATTTTGGACCAAAAGCCTAACAGTTCACATCATTGTATCATCCTTAAATACCATAAATTGCTGAGCTGGGAAAATTTGATCAAATATAAAAACATTTGTCTGGTTTACAAAATTTTACATAATACTGCTCCGCCTCCTTTCAATTAATTTATAATTCAATATAATAACAGCAGTCAGAATACCAGAAGCACCAGAAGCACCACACAAGGCGATCTTGTAATCCCATTCAGAAAAAGTACATTTGGTCAATTATCATTTTCTGTTACTGCAATACATAACTGGAACTCATTACCTATTACAATTAAAAACATACATATGTATTCGACTTTTGCAGCACACCTTAAAAATTGGCTAATCGACAATTACAACTGCACACATTAAAATGCTAGATGTGATGTGCGTACAAGATATGACATGATCATGCTTCTGTCATTTCATCTCTGCCTGCCTGCTTCAATGTTATGTCATGTATGTGCTTCAATGTGGCCTCTGCAATGTGGCCTCTGCATTTTTATTCTTTTTTTGTCAATTTTCACTGTTCTATTGCTTGACCTGTTTTTATGTCTTTGTAATTTGTGTTTGCTTGTTTGTCTTAATTTTGTGTTATCTTGTTTGTATGTCTAAGCTCTTGCTTAAATCTGTTTTACTTGTAATGTATTTATTGATGTATGCCTATGAACAACTGGCTGGGGACTACAGCTGGAAATTTGCCATAGAGGCTAAAGCTGCTCTTTTATTGAAAGAGGTTGTCCACATTATTATAAACCAATAAACTAAACTAAACCAGGTGGACGAGGATGACCAGGTGGCCTGTGGAAGCGTGGGGGTCGTCAGGCAGAAGCTCTGCAACACAACGAGGCGGAGAGACACAGGGAACCCAAGGTGGACGGCGGTCAGCAGTACCTGACCCGTAGCACAGTGAAGGAGCCGTCCTTCATGCCCAGAGCCAGCTGAGAGCCGTCGTTGCTGAAGGCCACACTGCGGACAGCCTCCTCCATGTTACACCGAGCTATCAGAGCATGGTCAGCCAGGTTCCATAACCTGAGAACACACACAACGGCAGGACCCATGCACACGCACACACGCACGCAGCCAATCAGAAGTCAGATATGAACATCCTCTCTAGCGACAGACAAAGCGAGTAAGATATCAGTAGCAGCTTGTTGTCTTAGCTACAGCTCCAGGCTGAGGGCTTGAAGTTGCTGAGATGCAGGTGATGGGTGGTTGTGTGGAGTATAGGGCGCTTGTATGTGTGTGATTTTTGCACTTGTGCGATTCAAGCTACATTTCCATCCAGTTGGCACCAAACTGATCTATTGAGCATAAAAAGCAGTACTTAACAATGTACAGTACACATAAAAGGTATGTTTTTCTGCTGTTGTTTAATGCCAAATAACCTGTGCATTCTATGAAATTGGGAGGAGAACATACACCTAATCATCATCAAATTCATCTCTGTGTGACAAGATTCATTTGACTATGGTTATTTTATAAATATCTGGAGAAACACAAAAAGATCCCATTCACCATGTGTTCATTCACCACACACAAAGTAAGCTAGTTGCAACTCGTTCTCCCTAACTTGTCCTCCTGACCAGCTGCTGAATTACGTAGACTAAGGCCTGTGTTTGGTAGCCTCATTTAATCTCCGTAGATATTCGTTTGTGGGGCTGCATTGTTTTATGATGTTTGTCACTCCCGGTGAACTTATTACTGTTATTTATTACTTAAATAGAGCACACTACCGTGGCCTATCTGACTCCTTCTGCAATGTGGGCCCTTTATAAATGGGACATGTGTTTAAATAATCCCAGGGTTTATATTTTGCTGGACAATTCTTAATGTATAGGTGCTGCTGGTGCTAGATTACTTATCGGTGCTGTAATACACCAGAGCTACACAGCTGACATGCAATTACAGACAATGGATGGTGATCACACTGTATAAGATAAGAAGACATGAGGGATGAGTATACACCATAGCTGGAGTTACGGTTCATGTAAACATTTATAGTTTCAGTATTGAATTTCTAGCTGCAGGGAGATAAGCAGAGTTTCGAGTGCAGTTTTATTGTGGTTGTTTAGTTACCAGTCTGTAGGTGGTTCTATGTGGTGAGTAGAGACTTCTTAGTTTCTATGGGACAGATGGCGGGTTGCTAAAGGCCACAACATGGGGGAAAATTAACTGTTCAGGTTGACCGAAGATGAGCACGAAACGTGAAGGAATTCAGCATCAGATAAGTAAGAAAATTCAGAAGGGGCGTTCTGCAACTAGCTCACTCCGTGAAGATCATATAGAGACTGAAGACAATCCGTACCAGAGATACTAATTCACTGTAGATCAGAGAAAATATGTTCCTACAGCCAGTCAGTTATTTTTAATAACCTGACTTTACTTGCATGAGAGCTGTGGCTCGTGAAATCCATCTCAACGGGCTCCCTGATTGGGCCTTTACAAAGCGGTTTCTTCCAGTGGAGCCAGGTCGTACGGGCCATCGTGTCTGTTGTAGATGGAGTGACCTGGTCTCACTCATAGCAGGCGTGTGGCCTCATTATCCATTAATTGTCCCTTCCACCAGCTGCCACTGTGACATTGCTAGATAACTATGGGCTAGAACTGTGCCTGTTAAAAAATGGTTACGACTGTGAGTTACAAACGCAAGGCTGTCTGAGTGAGGACAACCGCTGATCCAAACACAATGAGTGGTGCTGCTGGCCAGGGATCACTGAGTGGACATAATTAAGATGAAGGGTCTGGATGAAGTGCTAGATTAAAATAGAATGGACAGGGGTTTAGGAGCTACATAAATGTTTTCCCTCCAATTTTACACTTTCCCGCCTTTTTGTGCTGTAGTTATGAGACTAGAACCCAGGCTGTAATGACACCTCAGTGCTGCGATACATTGCCTCATAACCCGGTGGGTCCAAATTGCAGATCTACCGGAGGTGATACTGACCGCACAGACCGGTCGTCACTGCCGGTCACAGCTAGAGGTTTCTTGGGGTGGACATCCAGAGCCCAGAGTTCTCCCTCACAATGACCCTGCATGATGAGCAGAGGCTTGTCTCTGTCCCGAACCATCACCTCAAAGATCTCACTGTCCTGTGTCCCTGCCAGGATACGGTCTGCCCTCCAACACACGCTACGAACAGACAGCCCTGGAAGAGAAAGAGAAGACAGGAAGGAGAGAGAAAGAGCAAAAAAAAAAAATGACACCACAAATAATGAATGCTATGTCACATATTAAATAAAAAAAGAACTGGGTCAAATGCAGTCACACTTCATCTTCAGAATGGTAGCATGTACAGTTGGGCTCATAAGTTTGCATATCCTGATAGAAATTGTGACATTTTGGCATTGATTTTGAAAATATGACTGTGTTTAATTTAAAACAGTGTTTAATTTAAATCATAATGATAAAAGAAATCACTCAAATGGCAATGAATGTTTGGCCTTTTTACAGACAAATTGCAATTAGTGTCTGTGTATAAATAGTCAATGACTTTGTTAGCTCTCATGTGGATACACTGAGCAGGCTAGATACTGAGTCTTGGGTAGCAGAAAAGAACTGTCAAAAGACCTGTGTAACAAGGTAACAGAACTTTATAAAGATGGAAAAGGATATAAAAATATATCCAAATCCTTGCAAATGTCAGTCAGTACTGTTCAATCACTTATTAAGAAGTGGAATATTCAGGGATCTCTTGATACCAAGAAAGATTTTAGCCAAAACTACCAGAAGAATTGTTTGGGATACAAAGAAAAACCCACAGGTAACCTCAGGAGAAATATAGGCTGCTATTGAAAAAGGTGTGGTTGTTTCAAGGAGCACGATACGACGATACTTGAACAAAAATTAGCTGCATGGTCGAGCTGCTGGAAAGAAACCTTTACTGCGCCAATGCCACAAAAATGTGCATTAATCTGCATGAAAGCTGCACATGGGATGACCCGAAGCAAAAGGCCAAGTTGACCCTCCAGGGGTTACAGCAGAAAAAGTTGAAGGATCTGGAGTGGCCATCATAGTTTCCTGAACTTAATATCATCAAGCCACTCTGGGAGATCTCAAACGTGCGGTTCATGCAAGATGACCAAAGTCTTTGCATGACCTGGAGGCATTTTGCCAAGACGAATGGGCAGCTATACCACCTGCAAGATTTCAAGGCCTGATGGACAACTATTACAAAAGACTGCACGCTGTCATTGGTGGTAAAGGGGGCAATACACAGTATTAAGAACTAAGGGTATGCAGACTTTTGAACAGGGGTCAGATCATTTATTTATTTGTTGCCAAGTTTTGTTTTATGATTGTGCCATTCTGTTATAATCTACAATTGAATATGAATCCCATAATAAATAAAATACATGTGTTTTGCCTGCTCACTCATGTTTGCTTTACAAATGGTAGATAATATTACCAATTCTCCAAGAGTATGCAAACTTTTGAGCACAACTGTAGAGCCGTTTTTAGACAACGTACAAGTTTAGAGTAAAATGCAAAATGAGGTCAATACTCAAGGGAAATGTTAAGAGTATTTTTTAGGGATACTAGAGGGAGAAACAGCTATAGCAAGACATCACCCAACACAAGACATCACCTAATGGAGGAAGACTCACCTCCGTTAGGTCTAAAGCAGTCAAGAAAACACCTCAATAACAACTCATTAAATCAAACAATATAACAAAATGTTATTATAAAACAATAAATGGCAACCATCTACAGCTAAATGTATACCCTAAGTGATTACATGGCCACAGTAAATTCTGGGTATGGACAAAATACCTGACAACAAGAGTAACAGTTAATTGGCTTCACAGTTCACTTCAGCTTGGACTCCCTGGGGGAATTACCATTTCTAGAAAGTAATTAATGTGGATTCTTTTTCATTTTTTCTCACGGAAACCTTTGTCATAAACCTTAGTCACTTGGTCTCACCATAGCTTTGCCAACGATGTGTGTGTTTTCTGTCCCTGGGTGCTTCTCCCCCAGTCGATTGTTCAGATTCTCCCACTGCTGCTTCTAATCCTGTGTCCCCTAACCACACAGCTAAAGCGGAATTCCTGTTCTAAGGCAGTATTTTAGCCGTGGACATGCTGTCTGGGCAGAGGTATTCTCAGCCTCTGCTCCCATTGAGGCCCTTGACATTTTGGCCCAGTTGAATAGGAGATATTCTCTCTTCTCTGTCATTTACTTGTCTGTGCTTTCTTTTGAATTTCATTTAATCCAACCTTTTATTTTTCTCCTCTTTCGACCTGACGTTTTACAAGTCCCTACCTACTCACAAGGCAGCCAATGTGTCTTCAATTCATCTCACCATAACCTCTCTACAGGTGTCTGAACCTATTCTCCATCCATCTCCTCCAACCCTACCTAGATAATTATACAGCATCACAATCTTTGTTCTATCATATCATCTCTCCCATCAAGCTCTTCTCTTGTTTTTCTCCACATTCTGCTTCTTTGACGTCACTGTTCTCCCTCTCCGCATCCCATGACTCTAACTGTCCCCTTTCCTCCCGGCTGGCTTGGTCCTCCCTCCTTTACATTCTATGACTCTCACTGTCCCCTTTCCTCCCGGCTGGCTCGGTCCTCCCTCCTTGACATCCCATGACTCTCACAGCCCCCTTTCCTCCCGGCTGGCTTGGTCCTCCCTCCTTGACATCCTATGACTCTCACTGTCCCCTTTCCTCCCGGCTGGCTCGGTCCTCCCTCCTTTACATCCTATGACTCTCACTGTCCCCTTTCCTCCCGGCTGGCTCGGTCCTCCCTCCTTTACATCCTATGACTCTCACTGTCCCCGTTCCTCCCGGCTGGCTTGGTCCTCCCTCCTTGACATCCTATGACTCTCACTGTCCCCTTTCCTCCCGGCTGGCTCGGTCCTCCCTCCTTTACATCCTATGACTCTCACTGTCCCCGTTCCTCCCGGCTGGCTTGGTCCTCCCTCCTTGACATCCTATGACTCTCACTGTCCCCTTTCCTCCCGGCTGGCTCGGTCCTCCCTCCTTTACATCCTATGACTCTCACTGTCCCCTTTCCTCCCGGCTGGCATGGTCCTCCCTCCTTGACATCCTATGACTCTCACTGTCCCCTTTCCTCCCGGCTGGCTTGGTCCTCCCTCCTTGCTCCATGGTTAAGTGACTCACTGTGAGTTCACAGAACTGCAGGCAACTGAGAGAAATGTACTGATTACCCATCATTCTCTCACTCACTCCATACTACCTATTCTTCTTCTCCATCTGTTGCTAAAGCTCATTATTCTAGGGTTCTTTCTCTAACCACAGGAAACCTGTCCTCAAACCTCCACATCCTTCACCTCAAGCCTTCTTTTTTGTAGATGACTGAGTCCACTGTACTACCACACACTAGCCTCATCGACGCATTAAACACTTATATTTATATGAAATCACAGAACAAGTCACCCAACACACTGCCCCCTTGACCCCATTTTAAAACCCAAATTAGAACAAACAATATATTGTCTTCATAAACTAGAATAATAGCAATGAAATTACATGTCATCTTCATAACCTTTAACTCAAGTAGTGCATAACCTATTCCACTTTTGCAGACTGAAAAAACTGTGAAATGACAGAGGGAATGGAAACATTCTGTGTGCAATATTGGAGGAGAACTGAATGCAAGCTTCACAGCTGGGTGTTTTGTAAAAGCACTTTGTGACTACTGCTGATGTAAAAAGGGCTCTATAAATAAATGTGATTGATAAAATTGATTTACAAAAAAAGCTGTATGGCAATGTGCTTGGTTTTCCAACACCAAAACAATGAAAAATACCAGCTAACCTGTTTTCACATTATGATTTCACTAATATATGTTCAATGTTTGAACACTTCATTTGTTATGGAATAGCTACATCATTTGAAAAATTCAGTTCAGTTAATGTAACAAGTTTGACCTTAAAATAAAAGATAGACTTGAATCACATCATTTTTTTTTTATCAAATTCAGAAATGACTAGACGTAGCAACAAAATATGTGAGACTTCATAACAAAAATCTTCAGAAGGTTTTGAGTTATGTGGTTAGAAAACCGGAACCAGGTCAAAATGTTTCTTTTGGCCAGTGTCATTACTCCTTACCAACCCAAAAATATTATTTGAACCCAATCAAAATGTCCCAATATTAATTGCCTGGCCACCAAACCCCGCAAAGACCAGTATCTAGTCCCAGTGTGCACCAGGTGTCTGTGGGAAAGGCCACAACCTTTATTACCGACACTTTCCCATAAAAGGTCAAATATTAGTATTCCACAGCCTTAGTGCTTTAACCAGCCGCTAGCCACCACAAACTGCAGAATGTTTCTCAGGACTTCTGTTTTCTTTATTCAGGAAAAGTCACTTCTTCCGTGCCATAGAATAACCAGTCTCCACTGACATGGCCCGCTCCGGCTCAGATGGATCCAAATGGATGAGTGGCATATGTCGTCTGATCTGACTCTATCGCCCAGTCCTCCGAATCTGTTCCCCGTGAACAGATGTCAGTGATGCAGCAAAACATGCCAATAAAACACTGTGGCAGGGATCTCTCTCAGTGACCTAAACACGCAGCAACACAAACACGCACACTCTCGCACACACGCTCACTTGCGCACTCACACGCCCGCACAAACAAACACACGCCCACATCCACGCACTCACGCCCCGTTAACCCTCGCACACATCAGAGTCTGAATCGGCCTGTCCGCACACCCTAGCATCATAACGACTCTGACCCTTGACCCCATAGAGGACACAACGCACAAAACCCAGTGAGCTCGGGTGCGTTTCCTCAAAGGGGCGTGGCTCTCATCCCCTCTCGTCTCTGCGTCACAGCTGCTCTAATCAGCCAAGCGGCGACATGCAGAGCGGAGTGTTTGATCAGCGCGTGGCCCCGTGGTGCTACGCCGTCCCCCAGCGGCCTGGGGAGTCTTGCCTGTTAATGCACACAGCTCAAACCCTGATGTTTAATAGATCAGTGAGCTAAAGTGAATCAGCCATTGAGCCCCATACAAGCTTCACACATGTTATTCTCTCCATCCGTTAGAGTACTGAGTGTAGAACCAATCTGGAAGCTCATTGGAAAACCTATACAGCACGTCCCCCATTCATTGCATCTGTATACTTACGAAATCCACATAGCTGCATTTTGACAAGCACGCAAATAGCGACGGGAATGTGCAGCAAATACCTGAAATCCCAACTTCTTAGGAGCCTGTTTAAAGATGATAATATTATCACCTTCTTTGGGACGCTCGTGAGAGTTAGAAATATTAGTCATGCACTGGCTTTGCTATCTGTAGCTTGTGGAATGGGCGGGCGAAAATATAGTATAATATAATAAGTGCTGGTAGTCAAACCAGGTGGATGAGACCTACCTTTATAGCCCTGCTCAGCCTCCCGAAGGTCAATCTTGGTGATGGGCTTGAAGTCCACATCCCATAGCCTGACACAGCCATCGCGTCCCCCAGTGGCGAAGCCTTCCTCGCAGGCATACATGCTGAAGATCCCAGCCTACACACAACACAGTCAGCTTCAGCCATGGGCAGGTCGATTAAATAAATCATGCGGCGCATTGAAAAAGGTATTTAGAAAGTTGTGATTTTGGACAGAAAGTGGGTCAAAAGTCTATTTCTGTATTGGAGACACAAAAAGGGGGCAACATCATCATTTTGAATGATTTTCAGGCCTGAGAGAATTATAAAGAAGGTCTGAGGTGAGGGATTGAGAGGGAGAGAAGAAAGGGGAATTTAGCCGCTTAAACTAAGACTGTAAGCATGAGGGTTTGGGCATAACTGGAACAGGTTTCTGGATGTCCGGCAAGGACTCAAGTGACGTCACTCACCCCATGGGCGGCCTGCACTGTGCGTAGAAGGTTCAGTCCTTTCCACACGTAGATATCTCCATTCAACGCCCCTGAATATGTGATGTCATCTTTAGCCGACGCCACACACAGAATGGTCTGTAGGTCTCCCGTCTTTCCAAAGATCCCCCGTTTGGGAGTCAGTGCGTTCCCACAGAGAGCCCAAAACTAGAAATGTTTGGAGGGGGAAAGAAAAACCAGATTGTCAGACAGATCAGGAGAAAGATGGGTAAAACAGGCCATGGCAAGAGAGGCAGAAAGGGAAGAAAGAAGAAAGGTGGAATCTACTGCAAGGGATCAGGGGAAGAAAGCATGTGCTCAGAGATCAGCTGCTCTCAGTGTTTACGGACAAGCTATAACTCATTTGCTAGCCAGCTTAATCACCTCAGGGCAGACTGAATAGGTCTTGTTTCAAATAGAGCTTGCAGCAGTAAGTTAAGAAATCCATGAAAGTTGTTTCATGGCCAAAAGGCACAAAAAACTCAAACAACAGATGATGGGGTAAGATTGCAAGTTCCTGTCATTGTCCTCTTGTTTGTCGTGTTTTTGCCTTTGTTTTGTTGTTCTTTGTCTACAGTCTGCCCGTGTTTTTATATACAACTTTTTTCTAGAACCTATCCATTGAAGAACATGTAGTTCTATTTTTTGTCAGCCAGGGAGATATTATTATAGCTACTGTCACAAATATTTTGGGGTGACATAATATTCACTCCGTCAATAGGTAGTCCATCAGCAGTGTGCTTTAATTATGTATTTCTTTATGTAGAGCAATAACCTTTAAATGCCCAGTTACACTACCCTGCCATCTGAACCACATAATGGGTCAACCCTGCCCTCCCATCATGAAACAGTCCCCCTCCCTGACTGGCATTGTGTAGTTGGTCTCACTTTCACTTCCAGGGCCATTCCTTCTTTCATGGTTACACTGCTGCATCCAGTCTGGGATATTATCTATGCTACCTCACTATTGACTTGTTTGGTAATGAAACATCTTGGCCATATTAGGGTTCATAGTTTCTGGTCATGCAGAATGCTCACCCTGTTAATACTCCTGTCATGCAGAATGATCACTCTGTTAATACTCCTGTCATGCATAATGCTTACCCTGTTAATACTCCTGTCATGCATAATGCCCACCCTGTTAATACTCCTGTCATGCAGAATGCTTACCCTGTTAATATTCATGTCATGCCGAATAATTACCCTGTTAATACTCCTGTCATGCATAATGCTTACCCTGTTAATACTCCTGTCATGCAGAATGCTCACCCTGTTAATACTCCTGTCATGCATAATGCTTACCCAGTTAATACTCCTGTCATGCAGAATGATCACCCAGTTAATACTCCTGTCATGCAGAATGCTTACCCTGTTAATATTCTTGTCATGCCGAATAATTACCCAGTTAATACTCCTGTCATGCAGAATGATTACACTGTTAATACAACTGTCATGCAGAATGATCACCCTGTTAATACTCCTGTCATGCAGAATGCTTACCCTGTTAATATTCATGTAATGCCGAATAATTACCCTGTTAATACTCCTGTCATGCATAATGCTTACCCTGTTAATACTCCTGTTATGCAGAATGCTTACCCTGTTAATACTCCTGTCATGCAGAATGATCACCCTGTTAATACTCCTGTCATGCAGAATGATCACCCTGTTAATACTCCTGTCCTGCAGAATGCTTACCCTGTTAATACTCCTGTTATGCAGAATGCTTACCCTGTTAATTCTCCTGTCATGCAGAATGATCACCCTGTTAATACTCCTGTCATGCAGAATGATCACCCTGTTAATACTCCTGTCATGCAGAATGATCACCCTGTTAATACTCCTGTCATGCAGAATGATCACCCTGTTAATACTCCTGTCATGCAGAATGATCACCCTGTTAATAATACTGTCATGCAGAATGCTCAAACTTGACAAGCTGAATTAGCCCATACATCCAGAACACAGACTTTGGAAATTTGACAAGATTTTCTTTATTGTCTAGTATATATTCTGTCAGGATAGGTCCACCAATTGAGTAGGGGTGGTCTATTGTAAGGAGAATCTACAATGCCCCATGAATTTATGAAAGTCTCTGCCTAAACAGTTTGAGCTGTTTCTTGTAAACATTTAACTCTCTTAAGATCTTAATATCTTCCCCCCACTGTTTGTGTCTGCATTACACCTCCCGCTGCGCCTGTCTGTCTGCATTACACCTCCTGCTGTGCCTCTCTGTCTGCATTACACCTCCCGCTGTGCCTGTCTGTCTGCATTACACCTCCCGTTGCGATTCTCTGTCGGCATTACACCTCCCGCTGCGCCTGTCTGTTTGCATTACACCTCCCGCTGCACCTGTCTGTCTGCATTACACCTCCCGCTGCACCTGTCTGTCTGCATTACACCTCCCACAACGTCTGCTACAGACCTCCTTCTGCTCCTGTCTGTCTGCTACCGACCTCCTGCTGCTCCTGTCGGTCTGCTACAGACCTCCTGCTGCTCCTGTCTGCCTGCTACAGACCTCCCTCTGGTTTGTGTTATTAGGGGATAATTTCAATCCTCCTAGACCAGCTCCAGCTGAACACTTAAAATCTTTCTCAAATTGTACAGGCCCCCACCACATCCAATCCAGAGCCCATGGATAATGCTACTCTCATAGATATTATTATCACCAACATGCCTGCCAAGTACACCTCTGCAGTTTTATGCCAAGGCCTTAATGATCCTTGTAGCACTGCCTGCGTCTATCTCTGCTAAACGCCTTCCTCTTATTATCGTCAAGCCAGTCTAATATTTCCTCAATAAGCTCCACTCAGTCTGAACCAAGAACTGCTACAGCCCTTGGCTAGCAGTGAATTGTCTGAGCTAATCCAGCAAAAACACTGCTATCAACAATGTCACTTCTGACAAACTGAATGGCTGCAAGTTTCAACAATCCCTTTGTAAGGGCAGGCAATGCGTTTAAATCTGCCACACCCACTCCGGCTGACAGTACTGCTGGACCAGTCGCCTGTAGTTTTCTCTCAGATTTGCATTACAACTCATCTCAGTCACAGTTATTCTTTTTTAATTGTCATTTTTGCGACTGCTTAGCAGTCACCTAAATTGATTACAACAAATATTTATATACATTAGATTCACTCTGTATCGTAATGGAAATATATCTGGGTAATTATGCAAAGACTATTGGCTTGCATACTGGTGCTGGAAGTTTCTTTTATCAACTTCAAGAGTTACAACAAAAGAAAGAAACTTAAAGATAGCAGTAAAAATTGAATATAAAAAAAGGCAAACAAAAATGGCAGATGGCAGATGCTGCTAAGATGCCACAATTAGAAATGTTTTTAAATGGCTCTACTGGTTTTCTGGTCCCCACAGGGATAGAAAAACAGAACTGTGTGTCTGTGTTAGTGTGTTACAGTATGAGACGACTCTTCCGGAGGGGAATGACAGGCCAGATTACTGCTTTTGACTGAATTGAAACTGGCATCCTCCAACTGCTCTTCACACTTACCCATTTACAACAATATGCCCCAATTCCCCCAGCACCTCTTTGTCCTGCTGCTAGAATATCTTACACTCTGCTGGAATATCTTATACGCTGCGGGAATATCTTATATGCTGCGGGAATATCTTATACGCTGCGGGAATATTTTATACGATGCTGGAATATTTTATACTCTGCTGGAAAATGTAATACGCTGCGGGAATATTTTATATGCTGCAGGAATATTTTATATGCTGCGGGAATATTTTATACAATGTGGGAATATCTTATACGATGCTGGAATATTTTATACTCTGCTGGAATATTTTATACGCTGCGGGAACATCTTATATGCTGCGGGAATATCTTATACAATGCGGGAATATCTTATACGATGCTGGAATATCTTATACTCTGCTGGAATATCTTATACGCTGTGGGAATATCTTATACACTGCGGGAATATCTTGTACAATGCAGGAATATCTTGTACAATTCTGGAAAATCTTGTACAATGTTGGAATATCTTGTACAATGCTGGAATATCTTATACAATGCTGGAATATCTTATATGCGTCAGGTTGCTCCAAAAGCATCTCTTTGTAATAACAACAACAACAACAACAACAACAGCTGTATAGACGCATTCCACATTAAGACCACATGGGTCAGGGTAATCTTTCCAATCCCTAATGGCTTTCTGGAAGCTCTTTTTGGGCTTGGCTCTGTGGTAGTGTGTGGACTACCACGACAGCACGAAGACAGCAGATTGTCTTGTTATTATAAAGCTCACCTTGATATGTTTCACCCCACAGCTCACCAGCCGGTTCTGCTGAAAGGAATCCCAGGATATATCGAAGATCTGAAAGACAGCCGAGCCATTAACACACACACATACACACAGTGTACTCACAGAACAACTAAATCAATTCACCAGACAGAGACAGAAACACACACACAAACACACACACACGAATGCCTACCCTGTCCGAATGTCCTGTTGCAGTGGCCAGAATCTTTCCTTTCTTCCAGTCCCAAACACATACTGTATTTTTGGCATCCAGCCCTACAGAGGCCAGCCGCTGAAAAGGAGAAACCATTAATTACTCTGCAAATAAAAGCCAAAGTCTGTTGCTATTCAGTGGAAAAGGAATATGAATAAATATTCTTTCACACACTGTAAAAGGAGGAAAGGAGTAATATTTCTATTATGGTGTGACAGCTGCAGAGACACAGTTCACAGGCAGCATGGCAATTTGTAGATAACACAGTAAGACCTTGAATGGCACTATTGAAAAAGACGGCTGTATTTTATCATGCTCACTGTAGAGAGCAAAGAAATGCAAATGGTTTCCAATTAGTTGGGTGGCAATTAAAATTGAGCAAGTTGATTGCTAATTACACATTGTGTGACTCAGATAAAGGACCATGGAATTTCGGAATATTTTCACTGTCTCCCTGCATGCTTTGTACTAATCATTTTATGGGTGTATTTTTGGATGACAAAGAAACATTATTAGATTAATGACACTAAAATATCAGGGAACTCTGCTGCACACAAAATAGATCCATTACAAATACAAGCAGATGTGTTGAAAACTCTATGTGGAATGAATATGAAAATGTGTGTTACCATTAACTAGTACATTTTAGTCAGAGGGAATACAATATTTTATTCAGTAAATCAAGTTGTCATATTGGGGGTTGACACAACCATTCCTCCAGAAATAAATGTAATCCTAACCAAACAAGACTGCTTCTATTTATATCACTAATTGTTTCATTACATTACCCAGCACAGTGATTTCCAAGAAAACAGCCATCTAATGCATTTTAAAATGGATCTACTAAATGATAACAAGGCCTAAATGTCTTTATGACTGGACGAGGATCTAAGGTAACCCTTGTTTTCTGGCCCCCTCCCCTCCCCTCTCCATTGCAGTGCGGTAGTAACAAAGCCTGCTGGCCAGGGGTTGGAGGTGAAAGCACATGTTCCACTTTTACTTCCTCCCACGCTCAGTTCCTCCCTTTCACTCTCTTCCTCCAGACACATTACCCTGGCCCTCCTCATCCAGCCTCCACCTCCCTCCCACCTGCCCACCCGCCCACCCTGCATCCCTTCCCTCTCGTCTCTATATTCTTGCAGACAGTGCACTGCATTAGCCCTGGCTCTCCTCGCCCACCCAATTACTTAGCGATCGACGAGACACATTTTTCACCCGTCCCTGCCTCATCTGGCGCGACATTGTATTTGTCAACTCCCGAAGGCCACAATGAAGGCAACGACAACGGCAGTCCTCCCTCCCTCCCGTTCACTTCCCGTAGCCCAGTTATCTGGCATGTGGCTGGCCGACCCACGGCTGCTGCCTGCAGGAGACTCTCATGGAGCGCCGCATTTCAATCTAAAGGTCAAAGGACAATGGTGCTGTCCCAGCATTCCTCCCAGTAAACGGGGACTAACATGATTAATGAGAGGGACGCAAATCATCCGCAGCACGCCCAGTTACCCAGCAGGCTTTGCTTCTCTCAGGAACACGCCGCCGCAAATCCATAGCTACAGGTTGTCGTAGAACCTAAAGCGCATTTACAAATTGAGAAACGTCACAGAGAAACGTCATGGGAATTGTGACTTCTCAATCTCAGAGACTGTTCACAGTTGCAGCATGACAAAATCATTTGTAGTATTGCAGTCAGACCCAGAACAGCCCTGGCTTGTTAAGAGCAAGGTTATAATCGTTAACGAAAACGAACGAAAAAACGAGAACTAGGTGGGGAAAAAACATTGTCGTTAACTGAAATAAAAATAAAAACGAGGCATTACAAAAAAACGATAACTAACTAAAACTGTAATGTGTGGTTGACAAAATTAACTAAAATAAAATAAAATTATAGAGTAAATGTTCTTAGTTTTCGTCTTTGTCAATGTCTTTCCTTTTTTAACGCTATTTAAAACACGCAGAGTATTCGCTCAGCTGTGTTTCCTTTCCCTGCTCTCCCTCTGTCTCTCTGTCACTCACATACACACACAAACACACACACACAAGTTTATTTTTAATTTTTATTTGTCATGTTCTTTTCTCAGATTAAGCTCCCTGACATTCTGACAGAAATGTCTTGTATGACTCAAAAATGAGTTGAATACATGCGGTTCATCATGTATGTCTTCTTTAGTCTGTTGGCTAGTTAGTTTTTTTTGGCACACGTCACTTCCACATTTTGCATTTATTGCGGAGTGTAGACTGTTTACATATTTGTGCCCATATGTACATTTTATGTACTGGTTTTATTGTTGAATAAATATTTTCTAAAATTGTATGATGTTTTGTTGAATTATTATTACACAATACTTTTCCTGACCTTCTTGAATCTTGCCCCTGACAAATAGCCCATATTACAAAAAAAGACTAAAACTAACACTAAAACTAATAAAAACTAAACTAAAACTAAGCATTTTCAAAAAATAAAAAATAAACTAAACTAGCAAACCCACTTTAAAAACGAATTAAAAGTAAACTGAATTTGAAAACAAGAATTCAAAACTATAATAACCTTGGTTAAGAGTGGGGTGGTACAGGAAATAATTCTGCTTGTGTACAGGTATGAGGCGGTGCGCGGGTTTCTTTGTGCGCGTGCGCGTGTGTGTGTGTATGTGTGTGTGAGCGGGTGTCTTACCTGTCCATCCGCGCTAAAAGCCAGGCAGGCCACTCCGTGGGAGTGTCCGTCCTTGAGGATGGAGATGGTCTGGACACTGAAGGTGTCCCACACGCAGATGTACGGCTCCTTCCCCACCTGCCCAGTCGCCACCAGAGACCTCTCAGGGTGAAGGGCAAGGCTGGACGAACAGGAGGGGGGAAAAGAACAGGGAGTCGGGCTAAGCAACCCAAAGGAGCCAACTGCTGAACTGTGTACGTATCTGTTGCTCATGCTGGTTAGAACCGAAGTATTCCAGCTCGTACTCAGGTCAGCGGTCCTGGCAGCAGGGGTGGATGTGAATTCAAGCTGAGTGATTCCAGCTTCAGCACTCAACCTTGTAACCATGTGCTTGTTAGTATTAATTATTAGGCCTGTATGCACAGTGTGGGGCTTCGCCATGTTCACCAGTCAAAGGTGACATGTAGGGTTTCCAATTTTAAAGACATAAGTTACTGTAAAGGAAATCTCAAATGTATCTTGTTGGGTCTCTGAGGGGCACAGTGGTCTAAGTCGCTGCCATGCATAACAGCTGTGTCATTGCGGGCCAGGAGTTTGTATCCGAGCTGTGGAATACCAACAGTGCCTGTGGGTTCAGTGCATAATTATCTTACTGCCTCCTGGGAAGGGTGGGTCGAAGTATGACAGGGCTGCCTTGTCTCGTCACACTCTAGTGACTCCTTCTGGTGGGTCTAGTTGATAACCTCAAAGGGGGCTGTTTTCCAAGTGAACAAGCCTTCCTCCCAGTCCATGATATATGTTCAGGCAAATACTATACTGATCAACAGTCTGATAACCAGCAACTGAGTCTTAACTGAATCTTAACTGAGCCTTAACTGAGTAGGCCTGTATATCCTAATCATATCCTGGGCTTAACTGAGCAGGCCTTTATATCCTAATCACATCCTGAGTCTTAACTGAGCAGTCCTGTATATCCTAATCATATCCTGGGCTTAACTGAGCAGGCCTGTATATCCTAATCACATGCTGGTTCTTAACTGAGCAGGCCTGTATAGCCTAATCACATGCTGGGTCTTAACTGAGCAGGCCTGTATAGCCTAATCACATGCTGGGTCTTAACTGAGCAGGCCTGTATAGCCTAATCACAGGCTGGGTCTTAACTGAGCAGGCCGGTACAGTCTCCAAACATCCAATAATAATCAGCGTCTAAGCCAACAGGATCAACAGTTAGGAACCTCCATAACTTTCACCTCAAGCATGCGATCAAATACAACCATCAACCTCGATTAAGCATACACTAACAGAATCACATGCATTAGAGAAACACACAAATAAAACCCACTGTGCTATTCAGAGACGCCATCGAGTGGGTGGATCAATATCTGCAGGGGCCAACCCCTAACCTTCTCTCCACTTCCCCAATATCTGGAAATCTACCACTCCATTTCCTTCTCCCTACCTGTCCTGCCCCCCCCACCCCACCCCACATCTCCCTCCCTTTACTCACGTCACCCCCCCCAACTCCCCACCCCATCGACCTCCCACCCCGCCTTCCACCACTCCTCTCTTTCTCTCTTTCATTCTACTATAGAGCGCTGAACAGAAGCCCTCAGGTCATTGTGCTCCTTTATGAGCAGGTGCCCTGATGTTCTATAAATACATGTGTTTAATGGCATCATTACCAGGGTCCACCCAAGCGGCAGAACCACTCAGGGTCAGGGATCATTACACCACCGATGGATTGGGGAGGGGAGGAGGACGCGCGAGCGGCAGTTTACCAGTCGGCCCTCTGTGACCTTCACCATGGACACCATACAGAGGACAAGTGATGGTTCTGGCACAGCAAACAGTCCAGCTGTACAATTAAGGTTCCCATCAGGACGTATCACGTGACACTACCATGCAGACAGGACAGCACGAGTCAAGGCATGCCAAGGTTTTTCTCTCTCTATCCTTGCCACTCTCAGTCCCCAAATATCTTTCTCTCTCGGTCTGTTCTCGGTCTATCTCATACTCTTTCATCTCAAAGCCTCTTTCTGTGCGAATCTCATGGCTGTATAGCATGGCTTGGAGCTCTGCCCGGAGCTAAAGCTACGGCAGGGAGGTGTCTAAATAATAAAAGGCAGTGGGAACAGGAAGAAAGGAAATGGAAAACCTTGATGAAAGAGAAAAACACAGAGATCAGCTCCCCTTGGATGTCTCTCCCAATCACTATGGCACCATGCATTGCCTGGCAGTCTGCATCCCAGCTGATTCCCGACAGGGAGCAGGAGAGCAGAGAAGGTTGACGGAGACAGTGTAACTGTGGAAACGGGGCAGATTTGCTGGTTCACGGTATCAATGGGTTGTTGGGTTGGCCACAGCCGGCAGCAGAGGGCCCGCACGGGAGGACAACAGCAGATGCTCCATTCGTGCAGTGCATGAAGGCGGGCCAACCAGAGGGCTTCTCCTGCCACTGTACTGTAATGATGAACCTGACGATTTATTAACAGGAACTAGCATGATGAATTCGTTAGGGTTATTGCATGGTATACAGCACTGTGTGGTTTTCTATCCGTTCATGCGAGGAGCGTCTGTGCATTGCATGCATCCAGGCATTGGTAACATTCCGCAAAAACATTCATATTTCTTCTGTCCGTAAAAGTATTGACTTAAAATCAATGCATGCAAATTAGATAACTGATGAGGTCATTTACTGTACTGATGCATTATTCATGTATAGAGTGCTAATGACTGAAGGGCAAAGAGTCAGTCCCAGTGGGGCCAAACTGCAGTATCAGACTCCCATCACACAAACAAACAGTAATGTGAAACTCCTCTCGGCAGCCTGGCACAGGACAATCCCCAGGGGAAGCAGAAATCAGAACCAGACAACAATTCAGTCACCCGGGAGAATCTCCTCTCCTCACCCCTGTCCAGATGCTCTACCTATATAAACAGGCTACAACTTCAATATCACAATCCCATTCATTTGGGGATTGTGATGGTTCAGGGTATTGTCTAAATGCCAGCCATGCAAATGAAGTGTTCCAGGTTGTTTAGTATATGCAACAAGGTCGGAGATAATTACTTACGTTAACTGAAAATGTCCTGTGCTAATATCGTTCACAAGATTGGAAAGATATTTTCTGAACCATTTAGTTATTTTTCCCACAGGCAGCCTAATTTTAATAGGTTTTCCACTAATTGGTCTATGGACCAATCACTTCAGATCTTTTCAGATCAGATCAATTTATCATCAGATCAAAATAACAATTAATCAGTATATATCAGAATTTGGCAGCCTGTGTATACACACCCTACCTCTCCTTAGGATGATCTAAAAACAATGAACTAGCAACCAATCTGCTGACAGCATGGTTTCCTTGACAACAGGACAACCAAGGACACAGGAATCATGATTAAGAATGAAAGTCTAAATTAAAGATGACATTTAAAGTGACCAACAAATCTCACCTACAAAAGACACATACAGCCTGGAAAGAGGCAATAGAGTGATTTCATGCCGGCATAGCCGGGAAATATTTATGGTATCTGGTATTTTAATGTTTTGCATGGCACTGTTTCCACGTAGAAACTAAACTGCGAAGGTGTTGGTGTGCTTTTTACATTTATAATAAACCCGTTTATGGACAATAATTATAGGCCATTTTAGGTCCTTTTTTTTTTTACACCAATGTAAGACCCTGTGATCTGTGAACCATACTCCAAACAATTTAAAATAGCTGTATCACTCTGTTATTTTCATTATTTCAAAAAGTCTGGCCCAACAGAGGTAAAGACTGGGATGCAGCTCGTCAAACACGTTGCACCAAGCTGCTTCACATTACAATGCATGCTTAACCAGGAAGTCAGCCGACCCCACGGATCTGAGCAAACAACGAGGCACTTCCCTTTAATGCATCAGCAAAAGATCTTCTGATGTCAGAGCCTTAAGACTTCATTCACCAAAACATACATCCAACCTCCACTTCTAATGCCTTACCACCTACCGGACAACCATTACACTCCCGCCCCTTCTTGCCCTCTCATAATTTGAGTGAGTTCCCCTCATGAAAGCCTGCGTCCTCGGGATAACCACCATCTGCTCCACTAAAATGATAGCAATATCACCTGGCTATTCTTAGCAGCCCAGGCTAAAAATAGCTGTTAGGGCCTCCGCCAAGAGAGGCGGGCTTTCATGGTTAAAAAGCAATAACCCCATTTATGAATGATTCAACAGGGTTGGAGGGCCAAGAGGGAAGATACACAGAAGAACATGAAATGGCCCTTTGTTTGTGTACCCGGAGAAAGTTAAATACATCCCTCTTCTTCTGAGGAAAATATTTACCTCACAGTGATAGCTCAGCCCAGGTGACAAAAAATATAACTAATCCCCAGTGAAGAGGTATTGGATAAGCTTCGATCATTAAGCTAATGTTTGGCTACGGCAAATTTAGAATGAGTAGCAGGAAATATAACAGATTAGCAACAGAAATTGTAAAATAAGGGGCAATATCTAAAACATTCATAATGTCACTTAACATATAATAGGCTAAATTCTTCCTCTGAACATCACCTGAATAATAGAAGAACAACCAGCTGCAACCAGACAGTGTAGGAAGGAGCACTGTAATGACAATAAGATTATACAGCTGTCAAGTCAGACAGAGCCAAGGAAAACAGAGGATCAGTCATTTCAACACACCTCTTAGGAAATATTAATCTCAATCATGTTAGAAAGAGAACAGTGTTTGATTATCCCTCTGGACAAATATGGGCAGATAGGATTGGGGGACAAATATGGGCGGTTAGGACTGGGGGAAAAATATGGGTGGTTGGGACTGGGGGACAAATATGGTCATGCCAGCTTCATGGGTCATGCCAGCTTCAAAGTGGACGGGATCTACTATTGCATGTCTCAGCAAAGGAATTCAGTAGAAAATATAGTATTATTGATGGAAATGGTATTTGCTTAAACCTCTGCAGGACCCCAGGGCACTGTCTACATGCTGTGACCAGGATGGGAAAACACCTGGCCACAACGACACAGGCTGCAATAACCCAAGCTGCATTGATGCAGAACAGATTTAGAACCCTGCGCTGCTCAGACCCACATGGAAATGGTAAATTACATATTTGATAAATAAGAAACCAACTGGAACCCAAGCTACTCCTCTGCCATTCATTTCTGCTACTCCGATGTAACAGAGACACAGTAAAGTGAGATAGCAGGTATGGTACCTTAAGTGTAAGAAGATCATTTAGGAACATTCATTGCTCAACAGGCAAAGTAGTAAGCTTCTTCTAACAGAGAAGCTAATTTCTGTGTCAATCTTGATTAAGTGTACTATGGGTTAGAGGCCAATACAGGAGACCTTCACATGCATCAACTACAAATAGATATTTTAATTTACATTGTAATTTGTGAGATGTTCTTATCCAGAGCCACTTCCAGGAGAAGCTACGGTTATGTGGCTTGCTTTGTGCAAGGATTTGAACCAGCTCCATTTTGACCCAACACTCTTGATTGCTAGGCTGTGTGCCAGCGCTTAAATCTGTGGTCAATAACCTTTGACAGGAAATCACAAGGCTAATCAGACTGCATACTTCAATAAGGCGTTTGGCACATCCTGTCACAGGCCTTAATGAAATCCTCCTTCAGCACCATCACAAAAAGATTACTTCTGCCATTCCCACGGAATGACCCCAAAATGCACTTAAATTGATATAAAGTTCAGCTCTCAACCAGTTCCCACAGCTCTTTGAACCATGAACACGCAGCGAATGAAGTGCCGTCTTTCAGCCGTAAATGACGTTAGATAAGCCAGAGCTTCCATGTACTCCCATTAGCTCAGAATGGTCCTTTGGTGTGAGTGAACTGAAGTGCACAGGCCATGATGTTCTGCCTCAGGGTCATGGGTCTCACATACACAACCTGGAGGCCATGACCAGTAGGATGAAACCACGGCCACTGACAGACAACTGCCTCACAATCCTCCAACGTTCTCATATTCAGGGTCTAGGGCTCAGAGATGTTTCTGACATGGGGATCAAACACCATGAAATCACCTGGTGCTAAATCATATGAATAGACATAATCAAAGCCTGCATTGAGACCGCACCACTTTTATTGAACAGGATATGATGTGTGCGTGTGTGTGTGCGTGAGTGCGTGTGTGTGTGCGTGTGTGTGTGCGTGTGTGATCGCCTTGGCAAAGTAACGTGTCAACAAGAAAACATGAGTGAATCAAGTACATACAGTGTATAATACGGATTTGGGAGGCGTCTAGCTCCAGCTATACAGAAAACAGACAGAATCTCCCACCACGTCTGAATTTCCGAAAAAAAAAACATTTCATATACTGAAACATCACCAAATTTTACACATGCAAAAAACCATGC
Organism: Esox lucius; assembly: GCF_011004845.1. Taxonomy (NCBI): domain Eukaryota; kingdom Metazoa; phylum Chordata; class Actinopteri; order Esociformes; family Esocidae; genus Esox; species Esox lucius. The sequence goes on along the minus strand of NC_047574.1, from coordinate 14,192,257 downwards.
CTAACCAATTCAAGAAAATCCTATTTGAGCTTTGATTAAAAATGCTGTTTCCTTATCCATTGTGTTTTTGAAAAGACTCCATATTCTAGAGAGGAACAGGGAAGAGCCAGTAAAGGTCAGGGGCTCATTTGAAGTCTTCAGCTGTGTGGAATCAGGAACACTTAGAGCCTAGCCTGGTGTTAATGTAGCATCATGGGAACTGCTCGCTGTCCGCCTCTGATCCAGCCATTAGCCCTGATTAATGGGACCATCAGTAAATACTGTCACATCTTAGATCTCTCACACACACTTAGACGCCAATGCGCGCACACACACACACACACATACACACACACACACAAAGGTGTACACTATCTGCAATCCGTGTGCCTGTCCCGGTCTCGGAACGCTGCCTCTAATAAAGCTGATATTGTAGTGTCCCAATCAGACCCAGTAATGAATGCAAAGGTCATGAGGAAGACGCTGAGGGGATAATCCCAAGCCAGAGGCCTAAAGGCTGGGGCCTTGGTGAGGGAGAGGCTGATATGGTCTCTCTATTTTCAGTTCTAGCCTATTTAATCAGTGGCACGACATGTCATATGCCATATCAACCACCCCATAAGACTAGCATACAGTAGCTGGTGTAAGACGCTAGTTAGTTGATGCATTGTGGAATTGTCATAACAGCTTGTGACCATGTTGAAGATGAAGATTTGTTTTAAGACAAGACCATGGAGTGTGTGAATGTGCCAGTAGAATTTAAAGGTCTTGTTTAAAGACTTCCTTGTCTGAGCGCAAAAGGGCTGTTAGAAGGTATTATTGTGACCCGGTTCTTCCTACTTCTGCCTGGCTGGCTGGCAGTGACAGATGTATACAGTCTGGTTCTGCCCTGCAGCCCTGACGGAAATGGGCCAGCAGAGGGAAGACAGAGAACCAAGCAGCGGTATAAGAGGCCAGGACAGAGGATAACCAGCCAAGGGTATGGCTCTGTGAAACACACCAGCCTGGGCCACCAGCACCAGTGACAGTGACCACATTGTTCCACTTCATGCTTGACGAAAACTCACAAACTTTAACAACTGCTTCCATCTGACAGCAGCGGTGTGCATTACTGCAGGTCTCATCTGTCAAGGGGTGATTGGATTATTCTCTGATACACAGCAGGATGTCTTCCAAGTACTTTGACAGTAAAGCATCCTCAAAGCACCACATCACCATTGAATGGTTAACTGTTGATATGTGGTGGTGGGAGAGGAACGTATTGTTAATATTTGAAAGTAAAAAAATACACTTTGGTAAATATACTTATAACTCTGCCTGTGGGAAACATTTCAAGCTTATTGGAGGGGCTGCATTTCAGCATTCAGGCATCCAAAATTAAACAAAGTGGGAAAGAATGAGTGGAGATGGACTTACTAAATAAGGACTAAAGTTTTTAGCCAACTCTGGAGAAACACAAAAACAATGCAGCTAAGATTGGATTTGTCCGCATAAATTCAGAAATATCTTCTATATACCAATTACTAATACTTCGAGGAGCGTAAAATCTCGCCCACCTAAGCCAAGATGGTTCTTATGTCGTAATGCAGAAACTTCCAAGGCAGAAATCCAAGAAACTGTTTTGCCTGTATTGCTCAGTGGGTGCAACATGGCACTTTGGGACCTGATTCCCACAGGGGCTGGTACAAAAAAATTATATAATGTATCCACTCACTACTTTACATTGCCCTGGATGAGAGTGCCTGCTAAATGGCTGAACGGTCGTTCTAAACAGCCTCATGGAAAATACTGGAGTGTCCTCTTAAAAATAAGGTATTGCGTGACTGAAGACCATGTGGTCAATTACAGTGTGAGAACCAGACTTCCATTCAGCTTCAATTAGAGCGCACAGCAGAAAGCAGCGCAGTCCAACATGAGATAATTATGTTGAGCTCAAATCGGGAGGATAACTGGCCTTAAGGGCCTTCTGCGTTTGTATGTGTTTGTGTGTCATACGTGTTCAGCCATTGAATGGTGGCAACATAATTGGCATTCCTATAAGGACTCCCTGACCATTTCTCTGCACACACTTATCTGCATGCATGGACACACATGCACAGATGGGACGGGGACGGAGGAAAGACACCATCTGCATGCACACACACACACACACAGACAATGACACCGAGACACACTTTCCTGAATCCCAACAGCCTCAGTCCACAAGGTATCTATTCAACAGCCTCAGTCCACAAGGTATCTATTCAACAGCCTCAGTCCACAAGGTATCTATTCAACAGCCTCAGTCCACAAGGTATCTATTCAACAGCCTCAGTCCACAAGGTATCTATTCAACAGCCTCAGTCCACAAGGTATCTATTCAACAGCCTCAGTCCACAAGGTATCTATTCAACAGCCTCAGTCCACAAGGTATCTATTCAACAGACTCATTTGACATCGAGGCACTCTGGTCTCACAGGGTTTTGAGGGAACGATGCAATAATGACACACATTTATCTGACAAACATGTAATATCAATGCCATCAATTCCTCTTTAAAAAGTTGAAAGCAATCAGAATCAGAAGGGAGCCTTTCTTTTGCCTGTGTTGAGAGGATTCCAGAGGCCACTCTTAAAATAGCCACCCATGGGTTCAAAAAAGCCTGTCTTTTTTTTTTTTGACATATGTTTTCTGTCATTTATGCTTTAATGGACAGTTGGGAAAGAAGGAGTAGAAAGGTTTTGCTGAAAGCAGCGGGTAAAATTCAAGCCCAGACTGCAGAATATGACGACTTTCTAAACCCTGTAACCTTTCATGGAGCTGTGACTCAAAAGAGGTTTGATTTAATGACAACTCACTCAGGGTCCCCATTCCATTATGCATGTATTTTCTGGTTACTTTCACCCTGTTGTTGTCCACAATTATTTGTGATGAAGGCCCTGCTTTATTTCAGCAGCTCCCAGCGGGCTCTGGAGAGTCCATGTTGACAGATGTTTTCTGATGCACATCTGATGCCATTCTGGCTCTCACGCTGCTCTCTCAAACAGGAAGTCGACTGCAAGCGCCTAAACCCGCACAAGAACAAACTAGTACATGACGTGGCAAGACAAGCATATTTAGCTACTACAAAACCTGGACGGTGCTGGCCAAGTGCACCAGCTTTCGTGAAAACATTCCATGATTCTAACGAAGATGTTGACCTTGAGGATGTCTTTGAAAAGTAACACCAAGGGAAACCTGACCAATGTGACACATTACGGTAGTTTAGTACTGAAGACAATAGACCAAAAGAATACATCAATAAAACGCCATTGGCACACCTTAATGTCAAGTTCTGATAGGCCCTAATGACAAAAGCCAGGCCACTCAAGAGTAGATCATTTCACATTTTGTTTGTGACATAAATCAAAGCAATTTAGTGAACTGTTGGAATCACAGAAAATGAAATACTTATTGAAAAGCAAAGTGGCAGCCAAAATAATTATTGTTTGAAACAATCAAACCATATAGTTTATATCTTGTGCAACTCCAAATGGTTGTCGCTCTTTAGTTCATTCCTGTCCGTGGACATGTATTATAATTATGTAACCTTTTTCAGAAATGATAGGCTCTTATGGATTTGAAGCCTATCTTACAGCCAGTGTTGCTTCCTGTATTTTCTTAAAAATGGGGATGAAATAACCAGGACACATGGGAAATTAAGCTCCAGCACAAAATACACTATTGTCCTAAATGGTAACTGTTGCATTGATTCAATGTACAGTACCATTATGCAGACACATATGTAACATACCAGCTATAAAATAAAAATGGCTTGAGTGGCTTATATTCCATCAGCATGACTGGCACAATACAGACCTGATCCATCGATACCACCACTGAGATAATAGCGTCTGGAGAAGGATGACTCCACAACAGTGGAGAGAAATGGCAGAACTGTTAAGAAGCTTTTCCTCAAAAGCAGATTTGGGATTAATGGCAATCTCACCTGCACTGTTGTTAAGATTTTGCAATCACTAGCTATAAACAGTGGCTTAAACAAACTACAGGGCAGGTCTTATCATTAGTGTGTTTGGGTTGTTTCAGTTATTTGCTGGCAGCAACTTGGATTGCTACTGTGAACCACAACAACTCTCAGGAACTGAGTCACACATCTTTCCTAAATAGAAATTCTCATTTGCAGAACACTCTTGCCTCCCCATTTTGCGTTGCCAGCTAGCACTCTCATAAAAACAGTCTAGCTGCATAAAGAACTAAGAACTTCATGCATCTCCCAGCCTCAACCCCTCTTCAGTGTGTTCTTTTACAGGAGGCACTGTTGCCATACCTGCAGGCTCTCAAGAGACGAGAGCTTCAAGGACCTTTTTGGCTCTTGAATACCTACTTAACAGGCTATCACTTACAGACACTGGGCAGACCAACACTGGAATGATACCAACTTTCAATTTATAATGAGAAGGACACAAGCAATTTGAAAATATATAAAAAAATTATTGTACGCATTTTGTACGCAGATTGCGAACAGGCTTCTCAATCTTTTTATTTTATACTGTATGGAAAAGACAGGCCTATATTCCAAGTAACACTTACCTTATTATGTCATCGTTGTGGCCCAGGTAAAACTTCTGAGTGTGTTCTCTTGTATTGTAAACCACGCCAACTCCAGCCACGAAATAGACCACTTCTTTTCCAGCGGTGTAGTACAGGTTGTTTCGGCACTGATGGCCCCTATATCCGTAGATCCATTCTAATCTCAGTTGGCAACGCGGAGCACTCCGATCCGCCATGATATTTGACAACTAGTTAGTTTTGTGAGTTATTCCACGATAAAATAGGCTACACGACAAACCATTGACATGTGCAAAGCTTATGAGCGCCTCTCTGATGAAATTGGAAAAATCCTTACAGATTACATTTTCCTATAGGCTATCTACCATAAACTGCTTAATTCCCGCATCATAGACTACAGCAGATGTGCAGATTTTGTTTTGAGGAAACACCGGCAAGGAGACCATACACCTCAGATTCATTCATAATTTTGGCCTTTTGAAACTGTGTTGTCTGAATTCTTACTATGTTACTCCACGGATGAATTCATTCTTTTCATCATATAAATATAATTTTTCACCCTTACAATGATGTCCAAATAAAGTTAAAATATTCCAAAAATAAACATTAGTCCATATTGTCCATAAAAAATTGGTTCCTTTTCAAATGTTAACAAAAACAGACGAAATGGACAAATAAACAACCGCAAATGAACACAACTGGTAAAGGATTCAGCTGCTGCTGAAATATAATCCGCACACTAATCCTCAACCGTAACATCAGCCATAGTTACTACGATTTTATATATTTCCCAATGCATTAACTGTCCACTAAACAATACAAATCAAGCTCGTGTAGAAAACTGGTAGAACATGCAATTTGCTTTCAATTAATGTATGGTTTTGTGTAAATCCGAGTAAGAAATAACGTATTTCTCACGGTAAATCACTCCGACCTGTCTTGACAGTCACAACTGGTTCGCCGCTGTCATTGCAAAGACGCCTCAGAATGCCAGTTCTCTGCTAAATTCCAAGCAGAGCCAAACAATCTTTGGGCTTCCAAAGACAGTCACTCACCGCGTTACTCCACGGCATCACCCGCATCTCAAAGCGGTGGATGAAAGTCGGGATTCCGGGCAGAGAGCGACAGCCTAGTACAGATATGGGCGAAAGGCAAGGCGATGCCTATGATAAACCGGGGTGGAAAGCTGAGCAGAGTTCTCGCACTGTGTTATTCATTGCATATCAATATTAATATAGTAACGTAATGGAGACTCTCCGTATCAAGTACTTTGGCGTAATATTTTTCAGAATAGCCTCTCTCTGGTTTCGAAGAGCTAGTAACAGGCACGACACCACAAAGTTGACGACACCCTGCGAACCACCCCTGCACAGCCGCCGACGTCGAGCGGCCAGCTGCACAGGTTTTTGGGTATTGGTGTTCTTATGCCGGTGGTTTTCCCTATTTCATTGGTCCAAAATACTGAAAACTACAACTACCAGCCAGCAATCCTAAAGCGCTGTCTAAGGTCCTGAACACCTACAGTTTACGAAGACACGTTTAAAACGGGCGCGTCTTCGATCAGCAATGATTCCGTATATTCGTGAGAGTAATATAATGTTATGTAATCGCGAAAATTGTAGACCCTAATTTTTTTTTTTTTATTGGACTGAATATGGTATCTATTGACAATCTAATATCAACAGATTTTCCAGCCAATAGGCAACATGTTTTGTAAGAAGTTGGATGGGAGGTAGGCTAATATTGGATAGAGTTAAACACCCAAAAGGAAAATAGCCTTATTGGATTCATATTCATATTAGGATTTAATAATTGGATTCATATTCATATTAGGATTTAACAAAGTTAATAGCGTTGAACCAAAACAATGTTCTTCAACTCACAAAGCTTCATCAAATGAATTAATTCACCAAATAACAACACCACATCAGTAAAAAATCTGTACAAAATCTTCATCATTATTAATACTGTTTGCCCCCCTTTAAGTGATCCCTTGCTGAAAAACACAAGAGGTTTTTTAGATTGAAACTTGACTCTTGGAACTGATGTTATGTAGAACAATCTCAAAGACTAAATGCTAAGTAGAGCATGCTATTGCCAGCCCGTTGAATCTCACTGCAGGGTGACAGACTGGAGAGACAGTGCAATCTACCATGCCATTCTGCAGGGCCTCCTGTGGGGCTCTTTGTGATTATGTTATACTGTATGTGTGAGAAACGTTGACCATATAAAAACAGTACCCTCCATAATTATTTGCACTGCGAAACATTTAAAGACACAACATTTTGATTTTAAATTACACAATTACTATGAGGTTAAAGTATAGATTCTCGGCTTGTATTAGAGTATATTTGTGTACTTTCAGTGTCATACATAATTATTAAGACAAGCATTATAGATTATTAAACAACAAAATTACTTAAGGAGCTATTTCCTGTGCTAGGTCAGCCAATGCAGAACATAATAAATTGCTCCCTTTCCTCCGGATGTGTACCAAACTCACTAAAAATAGCGGAAATTAAGCCTCTTCTAAAAAAATCTAATCTGGATCCCGACATATTAAACAATTATAGGCCAATATCGAACCTCCCGTTCCTCTCAAAAATCTTAGAAAAATGTGTTTCCCAACAACTGAATGCCTTCCTAAAGACAAATAACATTTAAGAAATACTCCAGTCCAGTTTCAGATCCCATCATAGTACTGAGACTGCACTCGTGAAGGTAACAAATTACCTTCTAATGGCCTCAGACAAAGGTTCTGCATCCGTCCTGTTGCTTCTTGACCTTAGTGCTGCTTTTGACACTATTGATCACTCCCTTCTCTTAGAGAGACTGGAAACCCATATTGGGCTATGTGGACATGTTCTAGCCTGGTTTAAATCTTATTTATCTGAAAGATATCAGTTTGTTAGTGTGGTTGGCATATCCTCTGACAAGTCAAAGGTATGCTTTGGTGTTCCTCGAAGCTCGGTTCTGGGCCCATTATTGTTCTCACTATATATGCTCCCGCTGGGCGATGTAATCTGAATTCACAACGTAAACTTTCATTGTTATGCTGATGACACACAGTTATATATTTCAATGAAGCATGGAGAAGCCCCTAAATTAGCTACTTTGGAAGCATGCGTTTCAGATATTAGGAAGTGGATGACAGAGAATTCTTTGCTCTTAAACTCAAGCAAAACAGAAAATGCTCGTTTTAGGACCCAAGAAACAAAGAGCGTTGTTAGCAGATCTCACTGTGAACCTCGACGGCTGCATGGTCGTATCCCCAAAAAACTGTAAAAAACCTTGGCGTTACCCTTGACCCTGACCTCTCCTTTGAAGAACATATAAAATATGTCTCAAGAGTTGCTTATTTTCATCTTCGAAACATTGCAAAAATGAGAAACTTTCTATCAAAAACTGATGCAGAAAAATTAATCCATGTTTTCATTACTTCTAGACTAGATTACTGCAATGCTCTTCTCTCTGGTTATCCAGACAAATTAATAAATAAACACAATTAATGCTGCACACGGCTGCTAGAATCCTGACTAGAACAAAACATTTTTAACACATTACTCCACATTACTTACCTTGCTGAAATGATCCAGCCATACATACCTACACGTAACCTACGATCGCAAGATGCAGTTATGGTACCTAGAATTTCTAAACAAACAGCTGACGGCAGGGCCTTTTCTCATAGAGCTCCACTACTGTGGAATGATCTGCCAATTATGGTTAGAAATGCAAACGCAGTGCAAACTTTCAAGTGTCTATTAAAAACTCATCTCTACAGCACGGTTTATAATTAGGTGTAGGCGTTTATAACGGGGGCGTGAAGGTGACCAGTAGGCTTGATACTGTCCACCCTTGCTGTCTTGCCAGGTGGGCTCTCGTCGCCACTTGGATGCCCTCCCTCCAATGCCTTTTGGGGGAAGAGTCACTGGCTTGTTGTTGACTCTCTGTTGCGCACTTGTGCAATTGGGGTGTACGCTGCTGGCAATACTTGGCCGTCATTCAGGGGGGTTGCGGTTGGTGGATGTCCCTTTGGTTGATGCCTGGCAATCTGGGTAGGGCCACAGTGTCGCCGGACCCCCCTGTCTCAGTTTCAAGGTGTTACGCTGCTATGTTATTGTGCTGGGGGATATGAGGAATGCACTTCTAACTTTTCTCAGTTTCCTCCAGTTTGAAATGTTACGAGGAGATGAGGTCCTGGTCCACACCTGCGGATTACCTGGTTTGGGGGGCCCGTTGCTGTCCCTGTCCTTGTCCACCTGGTCATACTTCTGACCTAGTCTAAAATCAAATAGCCTCTGGATTTAGCCCAGAGAAATGTATTAATTATTCCAATTGGACTCTTAATATCTCACCCGGCACAGCCAGAAGAGGACTGGTCACCCCTCTGAGCCTGGGTCCTCGCTAGGTTTCTTCCTAAAATTCAGCCTTCTTAGGGAGTTTTTCCTAGCCACTGAAATTCATCACTACTGTTGTTTGCTCCTTGGGGTTTAAGGCCGGGTGTCTCTGTAAAGCACTTTGTGACAACTGCTGTTGTAAAAAGGGCTTTATAAATAAATTTGATTGATTTGATTGATTAAATGAATCTAACATATAAGTGAAAATTGTCAAAAGAAAGATAATTGCCATTAACAAGTAATAATTTTCTTCAAGAACATATGTGCAACAATCATTGGCACCCCTACCAACTCTTATGAACAAATCTAATTGACATATACTTCAAATAAATAAGTCATCCATGACATCCTGTTTCACTGTGGTATAACTATGAGGTGACACACAGACTAAACTCTATTAGTCATCCAACAACATGGCAAAGGATATAAAATACACAGATGAAACGGGACAAATGGTTGTAAACTTTCACAAATCACTGAATGGTAATAAAAAGATTGTCACACACCTCCACTATTAGGGCAATAGTTAAGAACATAAAAAAAACCAGAGCTATGATTAAGGAAGTGGCAACAAATCTCCAAGGATCACAGTTTCACAGTTACAGAAAATGAGGTGTGGTCTGGAAGAAAGAAACTAGCTGTAAAATATGGTGGTGGCTCTGTGATGTTGTGGGTCCATTTTAAGCCAAAACCTTTCTGCCTCTGCTAGGAGGCTAAAACTGAAAACCTGTGGGATGAGCTGAACAGGAGAGTCCAAAGGACCAAGGACTCTGAAGGATTTGAAGAGTTTGTGTATGAAGGAGTGGTTTCAAACCCTTTCATTTATGTTTTCCCACCTTATCAAATACTATAAGAAATTACACAGAGTTGTTATCTTGGCAAAGGGAGGTGCACAAAATATTAAATGCAGGGGAACAAATTATTGTGGTACACATGCTTTTGAAGAAATATATATTTCTTGAGCATTTTTTTTTTCTTTCAACAACTTCTATTAAGTTAAATGAGATTGTTAGATTCTGTCACATCTCCCTCCTTGGCTGCAACCTCCCCTGGTTCGGGGCGGTTCCGGGGGTTGACTTCACTGGTTTTCTAGAACACACCACAGACTGTCCTGTCACCAACTACACACACCCGATCCTCATTTCATCATTACTAAATGAATATCTATTCCCTCTGCTCCGCTAATCCTTGTGCGTTGTTGTTGAATGTTACCTCTGTTATGTGGCGCATACCAATTGAAAGCAGCTGTTCTAGGACTATACAGGACCTGTGTTTATTTTTGAATATTTAAATTGTAGATATTATTCTACTGTTGAAATTGCGTTTACCGATTGTTTGATGCCTACATTCAAAAGACCAAACTCATTCTTCGGCGCCTGGCTCATTCCTTACCCACACCACATCACAGATTGTGCTGATTTCTTTGAGTGTAAGCTATAAAACCCATGCTACCATATTTCGCAGATGAGGTGGTATGTTGTGGAACTTCTACAGTTATTTTTTACTTTAAACTTTATTCTAGTTTATTCTATGTTCATCAGCGTCTTTTTATCTGTCCATAAGATCTTAATTTTTTTGCAAACTTTGACCGGGTGATCCACTTTTTTGCCTGGCTAGTGGTTTTCACCTTGCAGTGTAGCCACTGTAGTTCTGCTGGTGAACTTGTCTGTGGGTGGTAGAGAGTTGCATGTCCACATTCACCTATTGGATCGTGTTGCTGAAAAATCTGTCAGAATTTTTTCAACTTTGACCATTCACTGTTGAGGTCTTACTTGCCGTAGCAGACAGTTTGCGATTCCTGAACTCACTAGTGATATATATTGAACTCTTTCTATTGGTAAGCATAAGGTTTTAGCTGAGTTTCACATATATTTTCTTTTCAGACATATAAGCCTCAGAATGAGTTCTTTGATTTACATTGACATATCTTCAGTCCTTATTTTGAAAGACACTAATGGTAGACTCCAAAGGAAAATGCAAAGCCAAAAAACAAGACTAAAGATTTACAGCTGGCACAAAATGTGACAGAACACACCTAACCACAAACACTTGTCAAAACCTTTGTCCCAATACTTTTGTTGCCCTGAAAGAGGGCATATAATAATAATAATAATAATAATAATAATAATAGTGAGCCTTGTGAAGAGCTAAATACATTATCAAATAATCAAATCTGATAATTTATGCTTTAAAAGTGTTTTTTTAATTTAAAATCCAAATATGTGGAGTAAAGAAATATTGATTCACTGTCCCACAAATAAGTGGGCACTGTATTATTCGAGCATGATAATGATAACAGTCACGTTCACAAAGACAACTCCAAATGAATGCTTCACCTTAGCAACTACTTGGGCTTTGTAGCACTGCTCCATCCAGACTACACTGTTGCCAGGTCGGCTTGTGCTTAGCCAACTCCTCTGACATTTATTGACATGTGTGCCATATACCATGGATAAATTATAGAGGAGTTAAAGCACAAACAGAACTGGGTGTTGTGTCAACAGACTATACCACGCCCGACCAAGCCTAACCATAGTAATAGAATGAGCTTCTATGTATTTCAACTATTCTCGTTATGGTGCTAGAAGAAACAGTGCTTGTTATACATCCTTATGGGTTATTATTTGTCTGATGTTACTTTCCTTTGGGAAAAAAACCCATCCTCACCAGGATATGCTAGGTGAAAGACACTGATAAGAAGACACTGCTTTATAGTGCTTTTAATGAACTGTACTATATATTATACTGTTTGTAAGAAAACAATTAAGTAGCCCATCTAGTTTTCTGATCTATTCAGCCAGTCTATAATGTCCTTGTGTAAAGGGCAGATTGAGTAGTCACTTTACTGGTACTCTAGTGCCCTCTTGCGAGAGAAACACTAAAGGAATAAAATTATAAAATAACAGACGGGAGAATTGTCAGACTCAAAATCGCATGAAAGGAAATATATCCCACATTGCTATCCCCTCTGGTTGACAGATTATGGTTGATAGATTACCCATTTGCTATCAAGGTGTGTATGTTTAATAGCCAAATTACACCGTTAGCACAATTTTGTTTTGTCCTTTCCTCCATGGCATTTTGGCATGAAAAGAAGATCAATATGGCGTAAAAAACTATTTCAAATTGCCAAGATCCTGACAATACAGAATTTTCCTAATACTTACAGTAAGTGCCAATATGATATGCATTTCAATTCTATATACATATACACAGTGATTTAATTACTGAAAGTGCTGAACATTTCTTTTTTTCAAGTGTCTTATACATAATTTCCCCTATCACTACTTGCAAAGTCAAACACGGGATTCTCACAATAATTTGGAGGCAAACCGAATAATTCAGCCATCCTAAAGTTTCTGTAGGGTAGAAGTGGTAAATTACATTTTCACAGCAGGCCTTCTGTAATCCCTCTAATCCATGTCCTTAAGCCATCCTAGAAAATCCAAGTCACACCATGCCATTTGATAAAACTGGTGCCCATATTACAACCCTGTTTCCAAAAAAGTTGGGACGCTGTGTAAAATGTAAAGAAAAACAGAATGCAATGATGTGCAAATCATTTAAACCCTATATTGAATAGAAAATAGTACCAAGACAACATATCAAATTTTGAAACTGAAAAATGTTTAAGTTTTTTTGAAAAATAATTATGCCCACTTAGAATTTGATGCCAGCAACATGTTTAAAAAAAGCTGGAACAGGGTCAACAAGACAGGAAAAACTAAACGATAAACCTGGTGGAACATCTCACAACTAATTAGGTAAATTGGCAAGAGGTCAGTAACATGATTGAGTATTAAAAGAGCATCTTAGAGAGGATGAGGCTTTCAGAAGTGAAGGGGAGGGTTCACCACTATGTGAAAGACTGTGCAGGCAAATAGAGCAACAATTTAAATAATGATGCCTAACGTAAAATTGCAAAGAGTTTGGGGATCTCATCATCTACGGTACATAAAATCATTTCAGAGAATCCAGAGAAATCTCTGTACGCAAGGGACAAGGCCGAAAACCAATATTGGATGGCCTCGATCTTTGGGCCCTCAGGCGACACTGCATTATAAACAGACATGATTGTGTAGTGGAAATCACTGCATGGGCTCAGATACACTTCCGAAAACCATTGTCTGTGAACGCAGTATGTTGCTGCATCCACAAATGCAAGTAAAAATTCTACCATGCAAAAAGAAACAAAATATAAACAAAATCCAGAACCGCCGCCTCCTTCTCTCGGCCCAAGCTCATTTAATATGGAAAACTGTCCATATTGTGGTAAGACAAATAAATAATTAGAAATTATTTTTGGAAATCATTGACGCCGCGTCCTCCAGACTAAAGAGGAGAGAGAACATACGACTTCTTAACAGCGTACAGTTCAAAAACCAGCATCTGTGATGGTATGGGGGTGTACACATTATTGTACATGGCTTGGGTGACTCGCACATCTGAGAAGGCACCATTAATGCTCAACAATATATACAGGTTTTGGAGCAACAAATGCTGCCATCTAGACAACGTCTTTTTCAGGGAAGGCAAATTTTTCTATTATCTTGCTAATTTCAGAAAGACAATGCCAAACCACATTCTGCACGTATTACAACAGCATGGCTCTGTAGTAAAATAGTCTGGGTACTTAAATGGCCTGCCTGCAGTCCAGACCCGTCACCCATTGAAAACATTTGGCGGATTATGAAATGAAAAATACAACAAAGGAGACCCTGAATTGTTGAGCAGCTGAAATCCTGTATCAGGCAAGAATGGAAATACATTTCACTTTCAAAACTACAGCAATTGGTCTCCTCAGTTACCCAAATGCTTACAGTGTGTTATTAAAAGAAAAAGTGATGCAACACAATGGTTAACATGCCCCTGTCCCAACCTTTTTGAAACGTGTTGCTGGCATCAAATTCAAAATGGACATGTACTCTTCCAAAAATAATAACATTTATCAGTTTTCAACATTTGATATGTTGTCTTTGTACTATGTTCAATTACATATAGAGATACATGATTTGCACTTCATTGCAATTTGTTTTGCATTTTATGCAGCATCCCAACTTTTTTGGAAACAGGGTTGTTTTCTTGTTACATATAAAAAGGATTATTGTTGTATTCTTTCAGAGATATATTACCGACATCTTTTCTAACTACCTCTGAAGAAATATTACACACTGGCTGAAAAATCTTCACAAGGCCACTAGATGGTGCAGGTGCAATAAAGAGATTATTTACAGTGACCAGATAATTCTGCTAAAATTAGGGAAACGTGAAAGAGAATTCAGATTCTGCAATAACTAACTCAACGATTATTTGATATCTTGAAAGATTTGGATATGCAAATCTTTAGCAAGTTATGCATTTACGACAACAGAATAAGAAAATGTTTTGCCAAATAAGGTACAATGTGATTTAAACTAATTCAGTAAAACAAAAACCTGAATGATGACAGAAATTGTTGCCGCTGTTGTACTGAAAACACAAAGACAGAAGTAATCTTAAAAGCATTTTAATGGCTTTGCACATATTTAACAGAGGGTAAGTCTACGGGTGCAGTCCCATCTAATTGACCTTGGTCCATATTAAACAGCATACCCAGAGGCCCCGCTATGGCCAACAACCTTTCTCCCATCCCATCGTGGCATTGTCGATTGTGCAATATGAAGAAATATTTCATTACAATAGTTACAGTGACAGAGAAATGCACACTATCAAATAGCCAGAGAATGTAGCAAAAATGATAATATGCAGTGCTATAGCCAACAAGCAAGCAACCATTTTCCCATGACATTATTTATTCCAGTAAATGCTTTTGAATCTACTTTTCCACTTAACAACAATGCTTAAAGTTTTTGTTTTGTACATCTAATCTTTATACTTTGTACTAAATAAAATTTTAAACATACATTATATAGGAAATAATTAAGGACAGAATAATGTTTTGAAAAATGACAGAAATAAATCTTAAATCTGTGTTCTAGTTCTTCATGGATATCAAACATTCTGCCTGGTCTTAGTAATTTCTTGAGCTCAAGTACAGACATGATTACACCTTACATGTTCTTTTCATTCAAATTAATATCATACTTAGTAGTAGGGAAGATTAGACTATATTGAAGCTTTTAATGGTTTTAGGGTTTATTATTACTAAGTGAAATTAAACAGGTTTTTAATAGTTTGTTATACACAAGTTATACACACAGTTCAAAGCACCGCTGACTTTTTTTAACTGCAGAACAATGCAAGTCATCCTTCAAAGATAGCCTCACAAAACTGAGGACCGACCCTAGAAACTACATACAATTACAAAAACAACTGGGAAAAACAACCAAAGCAACAAGTTGAAAGCAGAGATGAAAAAGCAGGAAAAAAGAGAAAGAAATCTTAACTGGAAACCCTATCCTGTTTTTCGACGGCTTCTCAATGGTTTGTTATGGCAACTGCCCAAAGCATCATATTTACTGTAACTGAAATTTTCATATTTTCATTTTGTTCCTCCTTATCTGGAAAAAGAAAACGCCTTACTGCAGTTGACCTCTGAACCCGGCTGTAGGATTGTTAGGCACAGAGTGTGGAGTTTTGGCTCTGAGCTTGCATGCTGGAGTCTCGCTGTTAGAGGTCAAGGAATGACACTGGAGGGGCTAGCAATGAGGAACTCTACTTCTTTTTGCTGAAAAGGCTGAATCGCTTTTCTTTGTCCTTCTCGCGCTTGCCCGGGCTGGACTCGGTTGCCAGGGCGACGGAGGCGGGTAGGGTCTGGGCTCGGCTGGAGGCGGGGGTGCTATGGCCGCTCGGGGTCATCTCGCTCTTATCGGAGGACGCAGCGGTGGAGATGGCCTGCATCCACGAGTTCATCTCCTCCTGTGGCCCAGACCAGGACGGACCAGGACAGACACACATCGGAGGTCACACCAATAAATCAACACACTGGCACAGCTTGCTTCCCTCAGAGGATACACAACATTCAGGGGGATATTCACACGCAATAAACACAATAATAGCTAAACAAAACTTACGTCATCTTTGGCTTGGAAGAGATACTCATTCCCATCTGTAGCTCTGGAAAAAAAAAAAAAAACATATATGAAATGACAGTTGACTACTACATCCGCCTGTCGACTCAATGCAAGATCTCATATGACAGGAGAATTAGAGGCGACAGGAGAATTAGGTGCTCACTTCAGTTTGAACACATGCTTCTTCTTCTTGTAGTCCAGGGCGATTTCACATGCAGCATCCTTTAGGCTGATGGGGATCTCGTTATGGTAGGGGATGCCTTGGCTAGCACTCCTGTTGTCTTTGTAGAAGCCCATCTCCTGGTTGTTAATCACACAATACACATTGTGCCAGGATCTGAAACCATAACAAACAAGAAAACGTATTTTGCAGGGCATTGCCCCCAAGAAGACATCTTAGGGAAATATTTGTCTGTGTGTATAATGGCGCCACCGTGAAACGCGCATATCTTTCATCTATCTGGGGGTACCTGCTGGACGCCTTCTTGTTGTGACCCTCCCACTCGTGTTTGCGGTGCAGGACACCTTCCATCTGGTTGGCCGAGGCTGGGTCCTGGGGCTTGGCCGGGAGGGTGGCAGCCTGGCTGGGCTTGCTCTTGCGCGCTTCACTGGGCGACCCTCCCGGGCTGGGCTCCGCCACTCCGTTGACAATGTCACTTCCCTCGCCGTTGTCCTGGGGTAGACGGAAACAGGTGTTAGAGAAGGCTGGGACTCAGCAGGCAGAACAGACACAGCAGAGCTGGAAATCAGACAGTTGGATAAGGCTTCATGCATAGCGGGATCGGAGGCTGTGTAGAAACATTAGGTGCTTTCCCTTCGATTAATAAATGACAACAGGGCTTTAAGACAACTAAAGACTGAGGTGCACTGCTGTACATTTTTTTGCTGCACATTACACCGAAATAAAATCTTTAAATCACAATGTCTTCTTTTTTCCCCCCTTGATTAGAATAAGTGACTTAATAAATCAGCATCTGGGTGGGTATGTGTAAATGTAAATGCCATTACACCAGCCTCAAATTGTTAAATGTGCCTCTGCCTCACTATTATAGCCAAGCCTCAAGAGTAATGTCACAATGAAACCTAGAGCAGAGTCACCTCTCAGAGCGTCGGTGCTGTCCTTACATCATTTCTGTAACGTCATGACTATGAGCAACTTTAGTCCCTCACCCTCCAGTTGAATGACCCCATTTTTTCACCCCTCTACATACAGTAGGTCATCAGCTCTTAAGGTTCAATGTATGACGTGAAAAAGTAAAAACTCCCTGTCTCATTTTGACCATTCTCTTTCAGACTCACGTGATCTTTCCAACCTTCTCTTTGAGAAGAGCCCTTCTCAAATGAGACTTGATTTTGTGTGACTACTACCTTTAACTTGTTTCTGATCCAACAACTCAATCTGATAGACTAACCACGAATGTCTGTGTCGATCAAGACTAACAACCTCCATGACATACTTTATAAAGATGAGTACTCGACTTCAAACACAAATTTAGATGACTCACTTCCTGTTCGAGACCTTTTACAAACATCATTTTTTATGACACTCGCTGTGACTCACTGTTTCAATTACTATGATTCAGTCTCATCTAAGCTTGGATAGAGACTTTGTAGATGCAGTAAAAAATAATCTGTCAGTCACCCTTAATAGAGACTGAGAAAACCGGGACCTTACTGATGTAGATGTGGAGTTGATTTGTGGGAACAGAGTTCAGGTGAGACAGAACATTTTAAAGACATGCAGAGATCATATGTTAGGACATGCACCCCACCACCACACAAAATATTGAAAGAGAGAGTAAGCCAGCGAGGTAAAGCCAGAACCAAAATCCCAAACAATTTACACAATTGCTTGAACTTGTTATTTATGTTTGGTCTCATTATTGTGAAGTGAGGGGGAATGCAAAATTGGCCAGTTAGAAGATTTTTTCACAACACACCCATTCCAATTCATCACTTATTACCCATTACTGAGTTCCTCAAGGCTGGATCAATCGTGGACAGATTTACTGAGAGCTTGCCAGGCGATGGAAAAATCCTGGATGCTTATAGAGAAATTCTGCCACTGGCTGGACCAATACTGGACACGAAGAACTGCATCGCTGCTGATATCGCTCACCATGTCTTTGTTAAACGTTCAGGATGAAAGCTAACATATGCTAACACTCATCGGCAATTCAGTCAGAGCCACATCTGTACCTTGATTTTCTTAGCAATAAAATGCCAACGCTGTCTATGACGGGTCCCTTTTATATCTCAGAAAGATAATATAGATGTATCGTCATAAATGTGCTGGTTAAATTATATCTACAATATGATGTTTTGTTTATGGAACAAATTATATGAAAAATGTTTACACATTGATTAGCAATCACAGGATAAAAACATAGAAATACACAAGAAAACAACAACAAAAACAGTATTGACTGAACGTAAAAGGTGATTACCACCATGCTAATGATGACATGCAGACAATATAACAACATAAACATGACATCAAAAACAGGGTTATTATGCAGACAGAAAAAGGACAACAAAACCAGACATAAATGGACTAACAAGGTTTTAATGGGGAATGTACGTTAGTGGGCTGGAGATGCTGAAATGACTGTGGATCTACATGCAACATAACCAGAAAGAAAATGGAGATCTGATGCACAGAGCTCATATGAAGAACGATATGAGAACATGAAGGCAGGTACCATAGTACTAAGACCCAAATCATTTAAAGGGGCTTATACGGGCACACACAGACACACGCGCACAACCCTACTACAAAGTGATAAGAATATCTCATCCACATCGCAAAAGGAATCATATCCAGTGAAATGGAATTTGAGATGGTTCTGAACTGTATGATAACATGGATGGGGTGAAGACAATGTGCACTGGATGATAATCTCAGACAGACAGCTACATATTACTATTCTAATGCTCTTTCATTTAATTCAAACAGCGTGGATTCAGTTAAGTCATGAAAGTCAAATATAGTTTGAGATATCTGATTTATTTGACTTCTCTGATCATTTTGACTTGAAACGTGAAATAATACATGATAATTTAACCGAATTACTCAAGCAATGATTTTGACGTAGTGTTTCTTCCGTCGGTTATTTTGGTTCTACATGATAAGTTTGTAAATAACGACGTACAGGAATAGTAATATCATGAGAGAAGGCGACAGGAGGAGAGGAGTGTCTAGCTGAAAGGATAAAGACAAAAAAGACAAAATAGGGATAGAAGAGAATATAAGGAATGGCAAAGGGCAAGGAAATGAAAGACTAACAGTAGATGAAATAAAGACGTATTATACAAATTAAGATCTAAACAAGTAGGGGAGAGATCTTTTTAGTTTTCTCGTACACACATACAATATCCAATTAGCTAAGCATTTATTTGAGTTTCTTTGAGAGCAGAGCCTGTAATGTAATAATGTATTATATGTATTAATTTACTTTGTTAAATTTTGAATTCTTTTGGAAATGTTATATGGATTTTCAAGTGAGGTGGCCTATAAAACTCACCTTTTAACTCATGTTTGGTCCTCCACCATTAAATATGGTTTAGTA